>NC_137786.1:47983413-48248413 GCF_963383645.1 Muscardinus avellanarius | reverse complement strand
TCCATTCATTTGATAAATATTTATTGAACATATCTTATATGTGCCAGGAACTATTATAGACCAAGGGGACAACATACTTCATAAAAAAGACAGAGATCACTGTCCCATGAAGCTTGCACTCTTGTTGGTGAGACAGCCAATAAATATGATATGTAAATAAATTATAAGTGTCAGAGGGTGCTTAATGTTATGGAAAAAATGTAAAACAGAAAGAGGAGACAGGAGGTCTCATACTACAGTCACAATATTAAATAGGGCCAGACGAAACAAGAGAGCCTTCCTGAGAAGGCAGCATCATAGCGAAGATTTGGAGATGTGAAAGAGGCGAGCAGGCACCACATGGCTATCTGGGGAAGAGACTTCCAGGCAGGGCATAGCAGACTCAAGTGCTCTGACACAGAGGCATGGCTCGTATGTTCCAGGGAAAGCAAAGACACTGGTGTGGGTGGATGGGAGTGCAGAGAGGGGTCTGCAGAAGGTGAGGGTGGAGAAGCAGTGGGTGGAGTGCATGGGGTCTTGTAGGCTCTTGTAAGGGTCTGGCTTTAATCAGAGAGAGGAGATGTTGTGGTTGAACATGGCCATGCTTCAGATTTCATATTGTGTATAGGTAACATCTTCACAGTCTATCTGTTGCCATAGGTTTTACTTGTTTGTGCCCTTTCTGTTTTCTTGGGAGCTTAGATTTTGTTTAAAATGGATCCCAAGCACAGGGCTGAAGTGCTGCCTGGTGCTTCTGAGCACAAGAAAGCTGTGATGTGTCTCAGGGAGAAAATATGTGTTAGATAAGCTTCTTCAAGGTGCAGGTCATAGCACTTTGGTTACGAAGTCAATGTTAATGAATTAACAGTATATATTAAACATAGTGTCTCTCATTAGAAACACATATAAAACATCATTATGCATTAATCAGTTTGCAAAATGTGTGACCCTATTTATTTATGGGGCATGATTCAATATTTGCTAATTCAGTGTTTGCAGACACTTAAAGGAAAAAAATTGCAATTAAAAAAGAACATTTTGAAAGTTATAACAGTACTGTTTGAAGGACTAGAAATTTTGTCTGAGAAAATGAGGAGCTAAAATTACCTCTCAGCCAGGTGCAGTGGCATATACCTGTATAGTCCCAGTATCATGGAAGGCTAAAACAGGAGGATCTTAGCCTAGAGACCAGCCTCAGCAATTTAGCAGACCCTCAGCAACTAAGCAAGACCCTATTTCAATATAAAACATAAAAAGGGATAGGCATATATCTCAGGGTAGAATGCCCCTGGGTTCAATCCTTAGTTATAAGAACAGAAAAAGATTAACCTCAAAGTTTTTAGAAGTGTTACTTATTAAGACAAAGAAGACAACACAAGCAATAGGGTGCTTTTGTTTTGGGAGGGGGGTATGTATTAGGGTGCATCTAACTTCTAATACATATTATATATATTATATATATATTATATATATAATACATACAAGATATATATTAATAATATATATATTATATATTATATATAATAATACATATTATATTATACACATTATATATAATATGTATATATAATATGTATACATATTATACATATACATATTATATATATAATATGTATTAGAAGTTAGATATATAGGTTATCTTCACAGGAAAAATCTTTGACTCTAGGCTAGAACAACAGTAAGAAATATAGTCAATACCCTTCAGGGTAAGAGAAGAAATCCTTTGAGGTCCAAGTGCGGGTGGTGATGAGAGCTGGGGTCAGATCCTGCCCTAACCCCCCACTGTCCCCTTTGCACTGTAACAGAACTAACTTGAAGTCAACAGGATGGTTGAAGGAGATTAGAAAACCTAAACAAAATCTTGGCAATTGTTCATCATATCTTGCTTGTTATTAGGCTAAAGTTCTTTGGTGTTTAATGCAAGGTCACCTTAAGCGTGCTATATTTTTGTAAGAAAAAAAGAGAACTGCAGAGGAAGAGAATATTTGAAGGTGAAACTGCGTTTCAGTTCCTGCATATTTGCATGGGTAGCCTGGAAGTCATAGAAATGAATTATTTAACACTGGTGGGAAGATGGTGTTAGACTTTTATCCTCAGTCTGGTAGTTTTTTTTTTTTAATATCAATCTGTTCACCAGATTTCCTGCTTCAAAAAAAAACCATCTTTTATATTTATAGTTCTCCACTGTGTCATAATAAGCAGCCTGTAAATAAATAAAATGGAGGCGTATAAGCCAAAGACATTCTCCAAGAGGAAATGCAGCAGCCTGTGACCATGTCATACTTAGAACAGAAAGATGTAAGAGTCATGGGTGGGAAAGATTTTGAAGTTGAATCAAAATGCACTGCAGTATGGATAGACATTTTAAATCATGGTGCTAGACATTTAGAAAAATCCTGCATGGCCTTGCGTGTTGGTGCACTTCTATAATCCCAGTGCTTGGAAGGCTGAGACAGAAGGATCTCAGCTTTAAGGCCAGCGTGGGCAATGCCTCTGGATTCAATCTCCAGTGCCAAAAAAAAATTAAAAAAAAAGAAAAAAGAAAAAGAAAAAGAACCTGTATAACAGCAATTCAGCTGTCTTTGAGGTCACAGTCCAATTGAAACCCAGTAAGCTCTCTGGCCACATGTATGTTATCTGAAAAATACTTCAGAGGAGAAAGGGATTTTTCACTGGGGGGTCTGATTGTTTTGTAACTATTTAGCATATTTGGGGTCTGCGCCTTTATAAATCATGAATTAATTTTTTTTTTTTTTTTGGTGGTGGTACTGGGGATGGAACTCATAGGCCTTCTCAGGGACCTTCAGACAACACTCCCAGCCCTATTTTATTTTATTTTATTTTTATTTTGGAAAACAGGCACTTCGAAAGCTGCTGAGAGCCTCACTAAATTGCTGGGCTATTCTCAAACCTGCGATCATCCTTTCTCAGCCTCCAAGTACTGGGATTGCAGGCGTGAACCACCATGCCTGGTGCCATTAATTTATCTCTTAAATATAATCCCATTGGATTCAAAGATTCAAAGAACAGAATTTTTGGTTTTCATAAAGGGGTAGCTGCCAAGGCCACAGAAGCAGCAGATTGCTGTGCTGCTTCTCCGACTCCCCCTTTTCCTCTAACTGCCGGCGTAAGCAGGTGGGGCTGTGGCAAGTCAGTCTGGTCCCTGATCACGATGAGGTGCATTTTCAGGACATGGATACATGTGAAGAGCACTCTGAGCCTGGGCAGCTTCCACTGCCACTGACCAGCCTCGCTGTCTGCCGGGCACTGTGCCTCCCCCATAGCATTGGCACATGGGTCTCTCCGTCCTGCTTCCAGGGAAGGATGGCTAAAATGTGCTCTCCTGATGCTGAGGAGTCACTTTCTCCTCTTAAATGGATGGTCAACCACATTGCACACATCTTTTGTGTTTAGCTTCTCATAGTCTTTTTGAAACTTTATAGAGTCTAGGTAAATTTATAAATAAACTGATGGTAGGCTTCATTTTATACCAATTTTACAGAACTCGGGAATATAGCCAAATTAAGGATAATTTAGTAACTCCTCAAATAAAATTATTTGAACAATTAAAAGCAGGGTGTAATAGCTTCTCTCTCTCTCCCTCCCCCCTCCCTCCCTCTTCTCTCCTCTCTTCTCTTCTCTCCTTTTCCCTCTCCCTCTCCCTCTCTCTCTCTTTCCTGGTGATTGAACTGAGAAATGTTCTACCTCTGAGCTACATCCTCATGTCTTTTTAGATATTAGTTTTTAGTTTGAAACAAAGTCTCACTAAGTTTCTGGGGCTGGTCTTCAACTTTCAATCCTTCTGTCTCTCCTTCCCAAACACTGGGCTTGCTAGCATTACCACCACACCCTGCTCTAATGTGTTTTCCAAAAGAAATAATAGCCTTCATTCCTCAAAACAATTATTAGTTGCTGCTATTATCTCTAAATGCTCATGCTTGTCTTCTCCTTAGTAGCCTACAATGTATGTGCGATATTACAAAATGCAACACAATCTAATTCTATGTGAGATAAAGATTTTGCTGAAATCACTATCAGCAACTTTTACGTATAATTAAAGTGCATTTTATTAGAGAAAGCTTCTGAGACTTTAGTGCAAGTCGATTCTAATTAATTTATTTTTCTATACACATTTTCCTATATTTTTCCATCCTTAAATCAATACTTAGAGACCAATGATAAAAACGTGCCCTTTATGTCTGTGTCCCTAAGACAACCATATTTCATGTTGTAGAAGGTCATCACTGAATATCTGCAAGCTCCCTCACCCACCACCACTGCTCAATAATACTGTTGTATGAAGAAAGTTTCGGCTGCTATACTGGATTTTTTTTAACCAACTTTTTTTAAACATTACATAAATCTGTTCTGATTCCTTAAATATCTCCTAAGGTTTTTGATGCCTTTTACTTTTACTTTTTTCAATTAAGAATAAATCTTAATATCATTTTTAATTTTGGATAAATTGCCATAATACTAGATGTCAACCACTAAGCCAAGCATGGGAAGGAGGGATGGGGAGGGCATGGGGTGAGGATCGGGTGGGGGTTGACTAGCGATGTGTGCATGTATGTCTACAAAAGTTTTTTTGTATCCCACTATGATCTATGAATACAGTGCACCAATAAAAAATTATAAAAAGAATAATTCTTAAAATATCCATTTTGTGCCATTTATAATGCTGAGAATACAAAACAAAAAAACTCATTCCCTACAAACAGTTCATAATCTAACTTGAGGTAAAGACAAGTATTATACTTAAAAAAATAAAAACTGAATAGAATTTCTGTTGTAGTAGCAATACACATAACCTTTTATTGATAGGAAGCATAGAACCCTTCATTCCTAACCATGTCATACTGAAGTGATTTCCATATTTTCCACTGAGAATCTGGGTAAGGATAAGACCCTCTATAGCTTTCTAGATCGTTCTTTTAAAATATATATTGGAGCCGGGCGTGGTGGCGCACACTTGTAATCCCAGCATCTGGGAGGCTGAGCCCGGAGGATCGTGGTTCTCGGATGACCTCAGCTACTTAGAGAGGCCCTTTGTAACTCAGTGAGACTGTTTTCAAAATAAAGAATAAAAAATAGGGCAGGGGGTGTAGCTTGAAGGTCAAATGCACCTGGGTTCCATCCCCAGACCCACACACACAATATATATATATATATATATATATATATATATATATATATATATATACACACACACACACACACACACACATATATATATTATATATATATAATATATATACATACACACACACACACACACACATATGGTTGCTGGGCATAGTGGTGCACGCTTGTAATACTCGCGCTTGGGAGGCTGAGACAGGAGGATCACACAGGTTCGAAGCCAGCCTCAGCTACTTAGTGAGGTTCTCAAAAACTTAGTGAGACCTGTTTCCAAATAAAATATAAAATAGGTCTGGGAGTATAGCCCGGAGGTAGAAGTCCCTAGGTTCTATCCCCAGTACCACCAAAACAGAAATAAATAAAATATATATTGGGTTAATACAGATGATATGTATGTACTGGAATATTATTCATCATTAAAATAGAAGGAAATTCTGATATATGCTATATAATGGGTACAACTTAGGAATGATATATGAAGTGAGGTAAGCCAGTCACAAAAAGACAAATACTGTATGATTGCATGTATATGAGATGGGTGGAGTAGTCAAACCATAAAGGCAGACAGCAGAATTGTAGCCACCAAGAGCTGGAGGGAAAAGGAAATGAGGAGTTAATATTTAATGGGGACAGTATGAGATTCAGATTTGCAAGATGAAAAGGGTTTTAGAGATAGAAGGTAGTGATGATTATACAGTGGAGATGTATTTAATACGATCTCTCTGTACACTTCAAAATGGTTAAGAAGATAAATTTATGTTATATGTTTTTACTACAACAAAATAATAGAAAAAAGAGAATATATATTGGATTATATTGCATTCAGCACTGAGGATAAAAGATCAATGAATTCATAATGCAACATACAAGACAAAGTATAATCCAACAACAGAGTGGGCTAAGCTCTATGTGGTCTGCAGGAAGTGTTCAAGGAGCAGAGGTGCAGAGATTAGGGTGTGAGCAGTATCACCCTCTGAACCAAGATAGGGAGGGAAAAGGGGTGTTTTAAAGGTCTATTTTAAAGCTTCATAGGACTGTTGACATTTGAGCTGAGTTTAGGAGAATAAAAACTAATAGAGAAGGTATTCTAGATGAGAAAGAGATGGTATGGGAGGATGGAACTTTGGTAGACTAAGGAAAGTTCTGTCCAGTTGACACTTATAGCCAATGGAGGAAAGTGGTGGGAGATGGTGCCAAGGAAAATCAATATGTGGAGGCACTATCCACCATGATTAAGAGTTTGGATTTCACTCTAAATCAATGGTCTTAGCCAGGAATGGTCTTCAGGGTTATTTGTACAGACTTGAAAAATACATACTCCCACACTTTTCATGGGAGATATGGTCTAGTAGGCCCAGTGTGGAGCATGGATGGTAACAGATTGTCAGAGCTCCATGGGTGACTCCCATTGCTTCCAGAATCACCACCACAGGCCATAAGTCACCATTAAAAGTTTTATTATAAAATAAATGGAGAGAAAACAATATCTTAAAAAACAAAATGTTCATTAATGGGAAAAACACAAGGACAGAAACCTGCAATCCCAGCCACTCAAGAGGCTGAGGCAGGAGGATGGAAAACCTGAGGCCAGCCTGGGCAACTAAGAAAGACCCTGTCTCAGAATTGAAAGATAAATAAATATGAAGGGATAATAGTGTAGCTCAGTGGCAGAATGTCTTTGGGTTCAATCCCCAGTACTAGGAAGAAATGCTTTCTCTCAGGTAGAAGCTTGAGAAAAAAAAAAAAGGATAAAAGGGTGGGTGGGACTCTCATGAAAACTGAAAAGAGATCAGTAGAGAATGAGGATCAGGGTGGGGGAGGAAAGAAGAAAAAATAATGAAATTGATCAAATTATGTTATGCAATGAATCCCACTATTATGTATAATTAAAATGCACCAATATAAAAATAAAGCTTCACCGGGCGTGGTGGCGCTCCCTTGTAATCCCCGCGCTTGGGAGGCGGAGACAGGAGGATCGCGCTGGTTCCAAGCCAGCCTCGCTGGCTTAAGAGACCCTGTTTCCAAATAAAAATATAAAAACAGGCCTGGGAGTGTAGCCTAAAGGTAGGAGGGTTTCCAGGAACCCCAGTACCAAAAAAAAAAATAATAATAATAATAAATAAAGTTTCTACATGACAGTCTGGATGAGGAGAGTGGCAATAGGAAAAAAAAAAGATTACTAGATTTGAGAGTCATTCTAAAAGTCAAAATAATTGAATCTGGTGATTAATTATATATGATGGCTAATAAGGGAGAAATAAGACCTGGCTCTGATTTCTACATCTGATAACAAGCTGATCGTGGTTCTCTAAGTAAGACAGTAAATTCCAGCATAGGTGTTCGACACAATGTCTTGCAAATTGGCTCTAAAAACAAAACTGTAGGATATGTACACAATGGGATTTTACTCAGCCATTAAAAAAATTAAATTACATCATTTTCTGGGAAATGGATGGAACTGGAGGACATTATGCTAAGTGAGATTAGTCAGTCGCAAAAAATAAGATATCGGATGCTTTCCCTAATATGTGAAAGCTAGGGATAAATGGGTCATAGGAGGAACTCTAGATGAAAAAGGAAATCCTATAGGGGAGCAAACAAGACAACCTAAATGAGGGGATGGGTGGGGGGAAGAAGGAAATTCTCTAAAACACACAATGTACTTAAACATATCGAAGTCAACCACTAAGCCAAGCATGGGAAGGAGGGATGGGGAGGGGATGGGGTGGGAATTGGGTGGGGGCTAAATGGGTGACATGTGCATGTATGACCACACAAGTTTTTTATCCCAATATGATGTATGAATATAATGCACCAATAAAAAATTTAACAAAAGAAAAGATGTTCAGTAAAGATTTGTTGAATAATTTAAAACCATAACAAACCAATGACAGTATAATTGTGGATGAAAAAGAGTGGTAAGCACTAGTTTATATGATGGGTTCTGTTGGTTTTCAGCAAATCTATGTGTCTGGGGATAAGTAGAATAGGAGATTGTGCAAAAATATATGCAAAGCTGAGGATGGCATAAAAGAAAAAAGATAAAATTTGGATAGTGTGGGCTGGGTTCATGGAACAGTGAATGGTTTGCTTCGTCCTTAGAATAGTGAGAGATGAACCTGTCAAGATAAAGTGGCGCCATGATGCAGGATGTCTCAAAATCATTGGGTTGAGAAGGCTTTGATTACTTCAGGAGGCAAGGGTGAGCCATTACTTTTGGGCACGGGTATTCCATGATCTTCTGGATCATGTTCTTTGAAAAGAAGCTTAGAACAACAGTAATATAGGATAGATTGGAACAAAAGGAAATCTGAAGCAAAAAATCAATGAGAAGGCTCTAATAAGGAGAGAAGCAAAATATAACAATGAAAAATTGAGCAAAAGAACGGTCAAAGAAGAAATGAAAAGGTAGGCACCGATTCAAAGGATATTCAGAAAGAAAAAAAAAGACCAGCATGAGCTGGTCCCCGATTTAGATGGCCGAAAGTTGGAGCTGGACTTACTGTGGACCCAGAGTGATAGAGTATTTGGCTGCAGTGAACAGAAGTGATATTGTTAAGAAAATGACAAGTTTCGGATGAAGACTGATTTACTCTGAAGCACCAGCAGAGTGTTCAGGTGAAGCAGTATTCTGGGTACCTAGAAATTAATGTGGCAGTTTACAGAGAGACTGGGGCCAGCTATTTAAATGTAGGAGCCACCTGGTGTGTGGGTATGTGAAAAAAAGTAGCTTTGGAAGTGGATAAGTTAATCGAGGACACAGAGTTAACATTGTGCAAAAGTCATGAGGAGGTCCTCTGCTCAGGGAAAGAGGGGGTGGAATCTAGGAGGAAAAAGAGGAATGATCTCAGAGAGACAAGAAGAATTTAGAAAGTATGCCTTTCAAAGGACAGGAAACCGAGTTGATGACAAAACAGAATAGTTAGAGAACCTGAGGTGGAGGACACTGAAATAGGGCAGATGGGTCCCCTAGCACAGGAGGAAGTGTTAGCATAGGTGTAGGGTGAAGTCAATGGCCTGGGGTTGTTGAAGGAAGGAGGAGGAACATGAGAAGCCGCGTATTTCCATATCACTCCTTTTGATGCTAAAGTCAGGATACTATTGTGTGGCTCCTGGTGTTATTGCTATTTGCGTTTTATTCTCTGTGTGTGTGGTACAGGGAATAGAACCTGGCACATTCTACCTCTGAGTTCTATCCCCAGCCTTGTTTGTTTGTTTGTTTGTTTGTTTGTTTGTTTGTTTTTGCGATACAAGGCATGGAACCCAGGGACATTCTACCTCTGAGTTACACCCCCAGCCCTATTTTTTATTCTTTATTTTGAAACAGGGTCTCACTGAGTTGCAAAAGGCCTCACTAAGTAGTAGCTGAGGCTGGCCGTGAACCGCGATCCTCCTGTTTCAGCCTTCCAAATGCTGGGATTACAAGCGTGCACCAACACACCTGACCTGCTATTTGCTTTTAATGAGTTCAGTGTATCCTTCCATGCATTTTCAGTGGTCAAGTAGCTTCATCAAAACAATAGGACAGGAAAAATTATGGGTACAAACAGCATTTGGAGTCCTGAGTTCTGAAACTTCACTTATGAACACTTCCTGTCAAAGAAATACTGAGTCTTACCACTTCCAGAGAGGAAATAGTCAAGGTTAAAATTACCATTTTGCGTGACAATATATGTGCCACAGCTATGTATGGCAATTAATTAGATATCACAGTACCATTAATTGAACAATTCTTTTGGCACTAACTTGAATGCTACGTTTATCAGAAACTAAATGCCCACATAGATTTGTATCTATCTCTGGACTTTCTATCTCATTCTCTTTTATACCTAACCATCTATATTTAACTGGGATTGCCTTGAATTTATGCATTAATTTGAAAGAAACTGGCATTTTTATAATATTTATTCTACTGCAAATATGGCGACTTAAGCTTTCTTCTATGTTCCACAGAGGAAGATGACGCTAATAATAATAATAATAATAATAATAATAATAATAATAATAATTTTATTATATTATTATTATTATTATTATCATCATCATAGAGGTCCCAATCTTGTCTTTGTCATCTTATAACTCTGTACATCTCTTTTGAGTTATTATTGTCAATGGTATTATTTCACACATTATAAGTGTGTGTGTGTGTGTGTGTGTGTGTGTGTATAGATTATAAAGATGTAGATATCTTCCCAGATGAACAAATAGCATTTAAAATAAACAACCTAAATCAAATTAAAGCTTTTGAACAACATCTGACCCTCACTGAGCTGATGATACATATGTACATACTCATTTTAGATACAATTATCATGGAAAAGAACAACATCCTCTTCATTGCTAACCCAATGCTCCTTCCTTTCTATAAGGTGAACTGTGACTCTTTAGAGTTAAAATTGAAGTCTGCTCGGTCAGTCCTGTGCCCCTCCAATGGGCACTCCATTTTCCTTCCAATACCACACAAAGCCTGGGCTAGATTCTAGTTCCCTCCACGGAAAAGCAGCTCTTTTCAGCTCATCTCTGGAATTTATGACCATTCTCCTGGGCTCCTTTGTCTCCTCCTCCCAAGGTGGTGTGAGACAGGAGGAAGGAAGCGCCAGCAGTAATCCCCACTGCAAGTCACAGTGAGGTTGGACTCCTGTGTGCTCAGATGATGATTCCATAGAGCTATGAGTCAGCCAGAAGTTAGGTTCTGTTTTTCCCTTCATCACAGTCCCTTGAAACTTTTCAGTCTGAATAATCTATTTAGCAAATCTTCTAGACAAGGACTCAGCATGCTATTTCTGTAAATTGCCAGATAAAAAACATTTTAGGCTTCTCAGGCTTCTGATTTCTGCCGTAGCCATGTAACTTTGCTGTTGTGATGTAAAAGTGTCATAGACAACAGACAAATGGGGTTGGCTCTGTTCCAATAAATCTTAATTTATAGAGAGAGTGGTGGGCCAGATTTGGCCCATGGGCCAATCCAATCATTTGTAGATCCCTATTTCAGACCAGTAAACCATTTTTTTTAAAATAAAAAGCAATGCACTAGTCTCCATGGAAGTAAGGATGGCAGGATGCAAAACATTTGCTGTGAACAAAATAAAGAAAAATCACCAAAATGACTTATCCACAATCCCTTGACAATGATTCTGAGCACAGCTGTCATTTCTTTGGCTTATGAAGCACAACTGGGATGGTAGTTTTTGACAAATACACATATTACATAGCAGTGTGGTCATTGCTTTGGGAGGAAGAGAGAACTGAATAGAAATCCACCATCATTAGTAGTATCAGCATTTGCTCTAACTTACCAATCCTGTACCGCATTGAAGGATTCTTCATTTGTGATGTCATACATTAAAATAAAGCCCATGGCCCCACGGTAATAGGCTGTGGTGATGGTCCTGTATCTTTCCTGTCCCGCTGTGTCCTAAAAAATAACAATATAAGCTCTCAGAAATAAGGCAATGCATTTTGGGAAGTGTTTAATAATTCCCCAAATAATCATATATCAGAGAGTCTAAAATGTATGTGTAGTGTATATCTATTTTTAGTCTTGTTTTTCCTAATGATTTTCATAGGAAAACCACACTGCAGTACTCTGAAAAATTATTTTTCTACAAAAATGTAACTCAAGGTATCTTCTACATGTTCATTCCCTGTCTTAATCAGCATCTACCTATAATAAATAAGGAGGATACATATATAAAATTGGTGGCTTTTTGTAATAGTTTAGGGCCAGAGGAGATTGTTAGCTCCCTCACTATTTATTATCTGTCCACTAATACAAGTCACTGTGAGGAAAAGAGGAAGAATTTTATGGAATTGTTTCTGCCATTGGAAAGTTTACAGTTCCATTTTACCTTATTCAACTATAAAATGACACAAGAAATACATGCCACTGTGTGTGTGTATTTAGTCGATAGAGAGATCAGAGGGTAAGTTTCTGCTCTCCCAATAGATAGCTGGTGAAACTCCTGAACCTTGTTAAACTAGACCCCTCTACAGTTTGCATGCATGTTTGGGTGGCATGAAATAATTCATGTGCAGTGCCTCTCAAAAATCACAGCACACAAACAGTGGTCAATACATGGCAAGAATCAGCTGCTGTTCCTGAGATGCAGAGGAGGAAGGCTAACCCAAGACTGGAGATAGCAGCTGACCAAGAGAAGGTCCCAGGCCTGCCGAAAAGATGATATGCAGCATTTAAATCTGGGAATCAGAGGCAGACACATTACCAAAATGCTCCTGTTACATATCAAGTATACTGTAGCTGAAGAAATCCTCAGTTCAATCAACCCTTGCCTCATTGTCCTCTCAGGATCTAAGGTACAATTTATAATCCAAATGATCCATGGTTTCCCCCACCATTTTCTCTGGGATTGGGGTCTAATTTCTCTTTCCTACTATTCTGTAAATGCTCAGCGCTTTGGACAAAATGTTATATTATTTCTTATTTAAATTTGGCTCCTCTTTCTCTCCTAATCACTAAGATGCCTCTTCTATGCAGAGGACATCCAGCTCCTCCTAAAATTTAACAGGCCTTGAGGGAAGAACTAATGTGTCAGACAACACAAGAACAGCTCCCTTTACCACAGAAGTGAAACCAGTGCCTCATGGAGTCACTATGGGGCCAGGCTCATGTTGGATATGCAGTTCCTTTTCCAGAGGCATCCTCCTGTGAGGATGCTTACACACAGCCATGACAACAGTGGAAAACTCAAGACCATTTATGATTCCCTCCTCATCTGTGTGGCAAATCCTATTTGAATCCTGTAAGTTTAGAGAAAAATGATCAAAGGAGATTGAGGATCTGTGAATGATTCTGAAAGAATGTGGGGGTATAAAATAGAACTGAAAATTAGCCTATAGTGTGACTTTCCATAATGCCAACAATTAGTATATTCTATTCTTGGAGCAGGGATAAGACTGGCATGATCAGAAGATGTTTTTAGGTACTATTAGGGAGAATAAAGTTTCAAAAGTAGGATGCAAATTGAAGTACCCAAAACAGCTGAAATAAAACAAAACGAGTGGGAGAGAGCTTTCAGAACATAGTTCTTTTTTTTTTTTTTCTTTTTCTTTTTTTGTACTGGGGGTAGAACCCAGGGGTTTTCTACCTCTGGGCTATACTCCCAGACATATTTTATATTTTATTTGGAAACAGGGTCTCACTAAGTTGCTGAGAGCCTCACTAATTAGCTGAGGCTGGCATGGAACCTGTACGATCCTCCTGTCTCAGCCTCCCAAGCTCTGGGATTACAAGCGTGCGCCACCATGCCTGGCCAGAACATAGTTCTAATTGAAAGAAAATTAAAAGGAAAAAAGAAAAGAGCTAGATGCGGTGGTAGATGCCTGCAATCCCAGCACCTGGGAGACTAAGGCTGAAGAATGGCAGGTTCAAGGCACTGTTTCAAAATAAAATATAGTTTAGGGCTCTGAGGATGTGACTCAAAGGTAGAATGCCCCTAGGTTCAATCTCTAGTACAATAGAAAAGAAAAAAGGAAAAGTATAGATTTAAGCACTTGAAAGTTGGACAATTTCTTGAATATGGAAATTATATTAGGAATGAAATTGAAATGATAGAAAACCAAGTAATAAACTGGGAAATATATTTGCACTGTACCAAAGAGAACAGGGGTTAATTTCTTTAATATGTAAAATAGTGTTAGCCATCATTAAGAAAAATGTTAACTATTCTAAAAACTATTGTAAACAGGCACATAAAAGACTAATCATTAAAAAGAGTTGAATCAAAACCATAATAATAGAACCATAATAATAGAATTAGAAATGCAATGCTTTCTAATTATATTCCAATACAATAATTATTTCTTTGTGATTATTTGGGCATTTTATTGTACTTTACTCACTAATTCATAAATGTTAAATGTATATGTTAGAGATATCAAAAACCATGGGACAAATACATAATTCCTCAGGCTCCAAAAAGCCAAAATTGAGCTTATTTGAATATTCTTAGATAGTCACTAGATTTAATTCAGTTAACAGCTAGCTATCTAACTGTGAAACATATAAAAGAACATGGATAAAACTTGAGAACCAAATTCCCAGAGACTGGGTTTTAAAAAGCAAAGTATAATCATAATTTTATAATGTGTTTTGCTTTCTGGGGATCTGAACCCCTTATAGATAGCTAGTCTGTCTATTGAAAAATGTTCCTACATTTGTCTTATCTTCATATTTTTGAAAACAGAGTATCAGTAACTTCCTTATTTTGTCTATTTTGAAGAACCTTAAAATGGCTTTCTTGTTATCTGAATAAAATATCTTCTTGGCATTGACTGAATGTCTTTGGTGCAGGCTGGAAACTGCATGCCCACTGCCTTCTCTGTACACATGCAGAGCTAATTTCTCAGTACAGGAAAAGAGCCGATACACTGTGAGCACTGCTAAAATGTGACCTCGACCCTTCCTTTCAAGCATAATTTCAACACAGACACTGAATAATGTTGTGTTGGCAAACCGTGGTTTTATCTCTTTCTTCTTGACCTTTTCCAGAGACATGTCCTCCTTTCAGAAGATTTTAATTTTATTGTGACAGCAAAATGAATTCTAGTGTTACAGAATACATCAATTTCACATTGTGGGTGTATTTAATTTTTGAGAGAGCAGAATTCAAGGCTCCATTACATTGTGATTTAAATGTTACGGGAAACTGCTAGAAACCACAGAGTTAGATAGCCAGTATATTTCAAAAATTAAAGAAAGGTGGGATCAGGGGACTGGGAAACAGCTTTCAAGAAAAAGAAAAATAAAGAAGCTTTCAGATAGTACTTAACTCACAGCAAGGGGCCACATCTTCAACAGCATTCTGATTTGAACCTAGAAACACAATCTAATTGGAGGTATTTATCACCTAAAAGCTCTCAGGGAGGAAAAGGAAATGTACCGAGAAGAGGAAGAGTAATAAGAAATACCAACGGGGAATTTCTTTCCAACTGCAATGAAAATATATAGAATAAAATGAATCCACCAAACAGGAAGTTGACCCTCTTAGTTTCAGCTACCAAAAACAATTTCTGGATTACAAACTCATTAGCATTTTCTTCCATTGTATCAGGAAGAAAATAAGTCAGAAAAACACTTCATTACATTTGACATTTACTAATGACGATAAAAGGTTGTATTTGAAAGGAAAGAACATTTTTATAATGTCAAGTGCCACTAATGTAATTCAACATAACAATCCCAGAAGATAACTGGCTAAAATGGTGCTCCTTCTCCCTGTGCTCAGGAAGCTGCCTCAGTGCTGGTTAGGTATTGTTCCTCTCTCCAGATAACGCTAATAATTGCTGATACCCGATGATTTTCTATAAATGTAAGTGCTTCATGATTGAAAAACACATTTGGAAATCTCTTACAGAGAAAATAAAGGACAGAAATGTGACTAAAAGATGCAACTTTTCTTCCATGAGCAATCACTTTCTTTTTCTCACTTTGTAGAGAAAAACTTAAATCATTTTAGTTCTCTTAAATATTTTGATATCCTAATTATGTTTTCAGGAGAAATTTTTGGCTCTAATGGTAGATCTGATTAGCAAATACTTGACTATCTGTCAAGAAAAGAACTGTGAAATAGAAAACATTAGCAGCTTGATAAATAGTAGCTAGGAACATTTTCAATTGAAATTTTGACATTTCCATCTTTGTTGTTGCCTTCAAATCTTTTCCTTGAAGGAAAAAAATTTTAAATGGTATATATAGCATTCTCAAGCCATCCTGAAGTCATGCAGAGATAATACACAGCTTCAAGATTGAGGAAATTGCTTTCATTTGTAAGGCATGGGTTATATTGTAATTTGTTTCTTGTTTTGGTGGCTACTTTTTTGTACTGAATTAAGGGAAAATGGGTGAATCAATAGTAAAGAAACATAAATGCTATCACAACAATTGAAATACATTTAATGAAATGTCTAGAGAGAGAAAAATAGATTGGAGGACAGAGAATCCTGGTACACGATAAAACAGGTAATTCTATGGGTAGAGAAAGCAAATAAAAAAGCATTGTTATTAATTAATCAACAAAAGTAATTTGATTAGATTAAATTAAATAATAGATAATAAAGAGGGAAGTCAATAGAAGTAGGGACCTGAAACACTGTAACCCAAGAAATAAAGTATTCTTGTTACCAGTGAGTTTCCAAATGGACACAAAGATGTGAGTTGGGGAAAGTAAGGTTCATTTATTACTCAAATATAATGTGGTTTTTACTAGTCTTTTTTCAGATAAGTCTGAAAAAAGTGTTTGAAATCATTAAAGAAAGATCAGTTATGTACAGTACAGCTTAATATTAGGACTGATTCTTTTACTCATTCATTAAAACATCTAGTCAACAATTATCACTAGTTAGGGA
The DNA here is from genome assembly GCF_963383645.1 of Muscardinus avellanarius. Taxonomy (NCBI): domain Eukaryota; kingdom Metazoa; phylum Chordata; class Mammalia; order Rodentia; family Gliridae; genus Muscardinus; species Muscardinus avellanarius. The sequence goes on along the minus strand of NC_137786.1, from coordinate 48,231,928 downwards.
CTAAGGCTGTTACATGATAAATTTATTTTTATTCTAGGCATATTTTGTAGTGTGTGTGTACTCTTTTTTTTTTTAAAGTACTGGCATTCTACTCCTGAGCTACATAATTCCAATCCTTTTTAAAAAAAATTTTGATTTGAAATGTAATTGCACTAGATTTTTGAGATTCTTGCTATGTTGCTGAGGCTGTCCTACAACCTGGGACCCCCCTTTTTCAGCCTCCCAAGTACTGGGTAATGGACACATATTTGTACATCTTAAAATTCTACCCATTACAAGAATTTCTTTAACTAGAATATCATATTCCTTACATGTCTACAAAAGACTAAAGTTGTGAAAACATGTTAAAAACCAGAGAACAGCCAGGCACGGTGGTGCACGCTTGTAATCCTAGCATTTGGGAGGTTGAGAGAGGAGGATTGTGCTTTGAAGGCAGCCTCAGCTACTTGGTGAGGCCCTTTGCAACTCAGTGAGACTGCTTCAAAATAAAGAATGAAAAATAAAATAGGGCTGGGGGTGTAGCTTGGAGGTAGAATGCCCCTGGGTTCTATCCTCAGTACTGCAAAACCAAACCAAACCAAACCAAACAAACTAGAGAGCATAGGGACTAGAAATTATAGTGGAGACAATTTGTTCACAGTTGAAACCATGCAATTCAAAGTTCCTGTTATGGGTTGGATTGTGTCCCCCAAAAAGAGATGTTGAAGTTCTCACTTCCAAACCGGTGGCTGTGACCTTCTTTGGGAAAAGGACTTTGCAGATGCAATTAAGTTAAAGTTAGGTCATGCCAGATTAACATGAATCCTAATTCTATGACAGAAGTCTTTGTAAAAAGAGAGAACATATAAACAGAAAACACAGGGAAGAAGGCCATCTAAGGTACAGAAAAGGATTGCAGGAATGTCGGTGACCACCAAAAACCAGATGAGAGGCTGGGAACCTATTTTTCCCTGGAGCCTTCAGAGAGGCTACGTTTGGACACCTTAATTTACAACTTCTAGCCTTGAGAGCTATGAGATAGTACACTTCTGGTCTTTCTGCTTTGTGTACTTAGTGATACTGGAGATTGAACCCAGGGCTCTGTACATGCTAGGCAAGTGCTCTACTACTGTTGTCCAGGCTGGCCTTAAACTTGGGATCCTCCTGCCTAGGCCTCCAAGAATAGCTGGAATTATAGTTGCACGCCATCATGCCTGTCCAAATTTCTATTGTTTTGCTGGGTGGTGATGCACCCTGTAATCTGAGTACTTGGGAGGTTGACACAGGCAGATGGCAGGTACCAGGACGAGATCACAGGCCTCAGCAAGTGGTGAGACTCATATCAACTTAGTGAAACCCTGTTTCAAAATAAAAGTAGAATAGGACTGGGAGTGTACCTCAGAGGTAGAATACCCCTGAGTCTAACACACACACACACACACACACACACACACACACACACACACACACATTCTGTTGTTTTAGGATACCCAGTTTGTGATATTTTGTTACAGTAGTCACTGATCCAGTTGGCAATCTTTAGGAATAAAGTAAAGGGAATACAAATTTCTCAGCTACCCATATATATAACAGGAGAAAAATAAAGAAAATTAAAGAAGTCTACCATAGCCTTGCTGTAAAATCTGAAAAAATGTGACACTCTAATGCACTACTATATCCCACTTAGGTAAAATTAGTTCTCTTTGTGTGTTTATTTGTGTGTGTGTGTGTGTGTGTGTGTCTGAGGATGGAACCTAGGGGCACTTGATCTCCAAGCTACACACACTGCCCTGGTTTCAGCCTCCAGAATGCTGGGATTACAAGTGTGTGCCACCATGCCTGGCTTAGTTCTGCTTTAAAAAGTGGTTTACTATAGCTTGCTTCTTTAAAATAGAGATTACACACACACACACACACACACACACACACACACATACACACACATACACACACACACACCCCTAATCTATTCTTGTACATGTCCTATTTGAAAGACAGTATGATAGTGCTTAATGTGATGAAATTATATATTACTTCATGTTGAAATTTTATCCACAAAAGATTGAGATGCTCTTGCAAAATTATCATTTAAAGTTATGGTGTATACTGAGATAAAAACCCCTCAAACAACAGAAACAACAAAGTGCTGATTATTACACATCACTTCTTTTCTATGATGATGTTATTTTCCATGAAGTTGCATTCATTTGTCTATTTCCATAAATAGGCATAAAGCAGCACCAAACTTAGTCGTATAAAAATAGCAAGAAAAATAGGAAGCTTAAATATTTCATGATTTCTTTTTGCATGTTTATTTTTGGAATAAAATAAAACTTTTTTTCTTAGAGCAGTTAATCCTCTATTAAAATAAAATTTATAAACCACCTTTCTTCATAGATCTTGTACCATCAATATGAATTCATTTACACACATTTTGTTATACAAGCATCTGCAAATCAAGCCTGCATTTTAGAAGAAAGCATTAATAAACTGGCCTCTAAAATAGTTCTCTGATCAATTTAAATGTTCTCTACCTATTTCCTTTATCCATTTTCTTCATACCAGCAGAATTTATTGATTAGATTTTTGGTGATGTTTAGCTCTGAAATTCCTAAACCCTTATTTTACAATGGCATCCACTTCTAAGTAAAGCCGAATAAAATCAGCCCGAGGCAGAAGGATAAAACTTGACCTATTATTTCGTGGCTGTGTTACCATGGCAATTCATCTTTCCCGGCAGAGTGGTGCAGGCATATATAGCTCTTTTATAGGGGGCCTTTGACTTCATTGTCAGTAATACCCCAACATATCTACCAATTGAATGTTTCTGCTCATGAGTTGGAAACACTTTTCAGTAAACACCTCTTAAAGACTCAGATGAATTCTCTGCATGCCCTTATTAAAACTGACAACCAAAAACAAGTCAGGACATCTTTACTCGTTTTATTTAAGGGCTTGTTTTCTAAGGATATTTAACACTGTGTTTTCTTTCTTACTAATTAATCTTTTTGACATACTTCTTGCTAGTGGGATTTCGATTATTCTCAGCTTTTACAAAACTCGAGGCATAAATACTTAAACACAGGCAACTAAGAGCTTTTAGTCAAGGTCACTGATGGTTTTTCTTCACAGGAAACTATAAAATATGTGCATTAGGTCAAATGTGTTATATTTTAGAGGGCAACAGGGTTTTTTGTTTGTTTACTTGTTTGTTTGGTAGAAAGTATTGAACCCAGGAGCATTCTGCCACTGAGCTATACCCCTAGCTTTTAAATTTTTTTGAAATAGGGTCTTTCTAAGTTGCTGAGGATGGCCAAGAATCTGTAGTCCACCTGTTTCAGTCTACCAAGTACTCGAATTATAGGCATGTGCCACCACACCTGGCTGACAGATGACAACAGCCTCTGAGTGGGACATTCACTCTTGCCCTAAATATTGGAAACCGAATTCATACAAAGCAATGGGAGCTCTCATTCACAGAGCCATGAGCCAGTTGGCTCACCTCTTAAAGGTGTTGCATAGGCTTCTGATCTTCATTCTCTCTCATTGTCTTTAAACTATGCTATCCTCACGTACAAATGTATATGTGTAGCTATCCTCACAATATAGAGAAAAAAGGAATGAATTGATACAAATTGGAATTAGCTCCAGGAAAATGTAAGACTTGTGCACATTCCCAATGATGAGTAGATGTCAGTGGGCTGAGAGTAGAGAGTTAGTTATCAGGTTAAACTACAGTTAGGATGCTGGGAAAAATCAGGGGCAAGGAATGAAAAGATTGACTGATGTTTATGCTTTGTACATTTTTCTACCAATTTCCTTTAGGGACCAAAACAATATCAAAGTATTGCAGAGATTTTATTTGGCATCTGAAAATTCACCAGGTTCTACAAATGCAGTATCCTCTCCCCTCCCTCCCTCCCTCCTTCCCTCCCTCCCTCCCTCCCTCCCTCCCTCCCTCCCTCTCCCTCTCCCTTTCTCCTACACATACATACATAAAGACACACACACATATGCACACTCTCTTTTTTTATTTTGGTATTTTCAGCAAAAGTACTGAGAAGAAATTATTTATTTTAGTGCAAGATTCATATTATGACATGAAAGAGAGAAAACACAGTCTAAGCTAGTACCAGCTATTTGTCCCTGAGCAAATAATTCAACTAAAAAAAATTCAACTGAATCTTCACTTTCAAGCTAAAATATTGATAACATTATCTACCTTTACAGGGTTGTTGCTAGAATGAAATGGTATTTTTAAAGACTTCTTGTGCATACTAAGTTCTCAATAAATGAGGCTTCTCATTTTTAGCAGCAGTATATATGAAAGTAAGAACAAAGCTTTGGGGTAAGTCACCTGGGGTTCTACCCTGGCTCGGAGATGCTCATGCCGGCTGGCTTTAAAAATGTTACCAAACCCCTATGAATGTAAGTTTCTTGATTTCCAAAAATCAATACCTAGTTCTGAGTTGAAATGCAAGGCACAAATAAAGAAAGTTCTCTGTAAACTATGAATTACTATGGGCAGTATCGTCTTTATTGATCGCGTAAAGCAGAGTAAAGAATTGAAGCTAGCCTGCCTGGTCCCAATAGAAAGCATGTTCCTGACAAGTGTGGTGATGAACACCTATAATTCCATTACTTGGGAGGTTGAGACAGGAGAATCACAGGTTCAGGATAAACCTCAGCAACTCAGTAAGACCCTGTTTTAAATTAAAAAAAAAAAAAATAGGAATGGGAGTGTAGCTTGCAAGTAGAATGCCCCCTGGGCTCAATCCTCCAAACCACCAAAAAAAAAAAAAAAAAAAAGAAGAAATTTTATTCCTTACTCATTCTACCTCCAAAGTAGGGGAGAAAATAGTTATCCTTCAGGATTAGCCAGTATCCACTATTTTATTTTCTCTCTGTATCTCCCCTTCCATAAGAAGAGAATGGAATTTAAAGATAGATAAAATACAAAATTAAATTCTGGTCAGGACTGTCACTTCATGATGCTTACTGATTTCTCTCTGTGTGTTTGTGTGTGTGTGTGTGTGTGTGTGTGTGTGTGTGTGTGTGTGTGCGCATGCCATTCTTATGTTTATGGCTTTGACCTTCAATGAAACAACAATAACAAAAACACCAACAAAAAAGCTAATGAATTACATGGGCATTTCAAGCAGCAATCCCCACATCTAAAACTATTCGGATTGTTAAGAATCATTTAAATATAAACAATATGTCTAATAAATGAAATCTCTAAAACAGTGTCATGGAGAATGAAGATGTAGAAATCAGATGCTGAAGAAATAGAAGCTGCTGCCATTTCTTGCTGAATGCCCCACGTAGAGAGAGCAAGCAGGCAGTGGGGAGCCAGCTGTGAGACAGATGTGAGCAAGATGATGAAATGACTTGCTCTGCAAGGACCCTGGGAGCATGGCAGAAGGAATTTCAGGAAGGTGTGTCTTGATCCCAAAGAGGACTATTTTGATAAAGGTGTATATTTCTCATGTTGTTTGTTTCTTTCATCCTAAGTAATCTAAAACATGTAGTGAGATGATTCTACATTAAAATTGAGAATTCCAACATCAAAGGCAACTTTAAGTTTTTGTACCATCTTGCGAGTTAAGCTGTTAAGCAAGTTAAACAAGTTAACTTACCTGGCATTCTGGAAAAAGTGACACTCAAACCGAGCTGTCAGGAAGCCTGGGCAATTTCATGTGTGGCCTTTGTGACTTTGCATTCTATCTGAGATGATCTACTATTGAACTTTACAAGGAACAGAGTCATCTATGGCCTCCTAAGGTCAATGATAATTGCAAAAGAGACAATGCTAATTAGGTGATTAACCCTTGCTCTTTGCCTGAGATTTTTTTAGACTTTCATTTTCTTTTCCTTCTTTCTTTCTTTCTTTCTTTCTTTCTTTCTTTCTTTCTTTCTTTCTTTCTTTCTTTCTTTCTTTTTTTTTTTGGCTATGTAAAACCCATCAAGTGATGGCTTCGATTGCTGTTACTTTCTTCCATTTGGTAAACATAGACTGGTGCTCAGCTCCAGAGTTGGAGGAAGTGATATCAGAGGTAGACATTAGAACCTACAATGACAGTTAAAGAAAGGATGGAGAGATGTGCTCAGAGAAAACAGTTCAAGGAGACTTCAGCAAACCTCAGAAGTCTGAAAAGTAACTTCCTATCAACTTGAGGATCCAAAAGTATTTCTGATAGAGCAGAAATACATCTTCATTCAAGATAAAACTATATTTTATTAGGAGAAGTAGGGAGAGTGCTAGTCATTGGCTGCAAGAACTATGGAGGCTAGAAAGGTAAAACATCTAAGTTGGAAGACTGACAGGTGTGGACACTCCACACTGTGAGAATCAAGTCCACACCTCCTTTTACACCATTATTTTGTGTGCTGTTTTTGATGGATAGGAAACTTAACCATAAAGCCAAAGGAAAAGAACAACTAATATAATGAGACCAAAATGTATTAAAAATTAAAACTCGACACATAAATATAGAATACAATCTATAGTCTTTATACTGTTTGAATTCTATTTAGGGGTCATATTCACTGCTAAGTCAGAAAAAGCCTATTTCCAGGATTCATTACAAATGAACAAACCCAACTACTTTCAGATTAACAGAAATAAGAGTAAAAAGCCATGAAGGAAAAAGAATTTTTACTAATTTATGTGTAGAAGAGAAAAGATACAAGCAGGCAGAAGTTAAAATAGTATATAAGACATCTGTACACTAACATTTAAAATATAAGAAAAATGGTTAGGTGAGACTTAGAAAATTATTACTGATGTTGAAATAAAACTTATGTATAAAGCAAAATTTAGGGATTATTTTCATAGTAAAAAGTTACAAAGATAACTGCATTACAAACAGACCAAATAGGCCTAAATCATTTACCAAATAATCTGGTAGTCCATAGAAGCATTTTCCCCACATTTAAATAACATTGACAACATGGTTGCTGACAGAAAAAGTCCAGGGAGGGTGTCAGTATTCTGACTATAATTCAAATTCTCATTTTCAAGGCAAAAACTTTTTTTAGGGCTTGTGTACCAGAAAAATGCATTTTTTTCTTATGGTGTAAACATGCTCTGTGGCCCAAACAGCTTGACACAGAATCAGGAGCAGATGCACTGGCATCTTCTGATCTTTCTCATACAGGAAAGATGGAAACTTCTCCAGCTGGGCACCACTCTGGCTAGATTTTGCCAGGCTTGATAATCATACTGTGCTAATATGGTCAGGATCTGATCCCTGCATGTTCTTCCTATGCTCCTAGCCACCAGACTACATGTTCCACCTGCTGAGTGATTTCACAAATGTAAGAGGCAGGCAGACGGGAGAGAATGTATGATTGTTTATGCCCAGATTCATCATCCTTCATAGAAAGATGAAGGGATGATTCTTGGTATCCAAAGACTATTTCAAGCTGTAGAAGAACATGACCATGTAGGAAAGAAGACAAGTAACAAATTCTGATGCAGTTCAGGGTTGGCATGCAGGAATGTATTCGCTGTTGTAGCTCCCAAGTATTCTTTCATTCCTTTAAACTTTTCTTTTCACAAGAAATATTCCATGCATCAATATGTTCCCTGTTTACGGTTAAAGTTTGTAAGCCTTTATAGAATTAAGAAGATACGGTTGGTGTGAAATTTAATTTGGGCATTATTTTTTAAAGATGTGACTATACACCACTTTTTAAACTTTTTATTGGTGCACTATAGTCATATATCTTAATGGAGTACAAGATGGTGGAGACATAAAAGCACACATCACCCAATTAGGTCTTACCCAATTCTCACCCCATTCCCTCCCCCTCCTTCCTTCTCATGTTTGGTTTAGTGATTGACATTGATACATTTGTTTAAGTACATCATGAACATTAGAGAATTTCCCTCTTACCCCCTCCCAGCCCCTCAGGTCACCTTATTTGCTCATCTATAGTATCTCCTTCTTTGTCTAGAGTTCCTCCTATGACCTATTTTCTCCTTAGCTTTCACATATTAGGAAGAATATCCAACTTCTTATTTTTTGTGAATGACTAATCTCACTTAGCATAATGTTCTCCAGTTTCATCCATTTCCCTCCAAATGATGTAATTGTGTTTTTCTTTAATGGCTGAATAAAATTCCATTGTGTACATATCCCATAGGTTTTAATCCATTTATCTGTTGATTGACATCTTGGCTGGTTCTATAGTTTGGCAATGGTGAATTGTGCAGTTATGAACATAGATACACATGCATTAGTTTGGTAGTTTGGTTTCCATTCTCTTGGGTAGATACCTAGAATTGGTATTGCTGTATCATATGGTAAGTTCATTCCCATTCTTCTGAGTATCTTCTATACTGCTTTCCAAAGTGGTTTCACTAATTTTCAGTCTCACCAGCAATGTAGTAGAGTTCCCACTTCTCCACATCCTCACCAGTATTTGTTGTTTTTGTGTTTTAAATGATTGCCATTCTAGTTGGAGTTAGCTAAAATCTCAGGGTAGTTTTGATTTGCATCTCTCTGATTGCTAATGCTGTTGAGCATTTTTTCATGCATTTACTGGGCATTTAAATTTCTTCTTTCATGAAGTGTCTATTTAGTTCCTTTAACCATTTTTAATAGGGTTATTTGTTTTCTTAGTGCTGAGTTTCTTGAGTTCTCTGTATATTCTTGATATTAGTCCTCTATCAGAGTAGTTGGCAAAAATCTTTTCCCATTGTGTTGGTTCTCTGTTGAGTTTCTTCATAGTTTCTTTTGCTATACAGAAGATCTTCAGTTTAATGCAACTTTTCCATGACAAAGAGAAGCTAAAGGAAATTATGTCTTCCAAACCAACAGTAGAGAAAATATTCAAAAAGATTAACTGCAAAGAAGAAATAAGTAATACATGCCAGAACCAGAGAAACAAAAATTTCCACCCAGCAGACAATTAAGCAAAGAACAAACACTACCTCAAACAGAAGTTAAATATCAATTAAAAACCATCTTTTAATAATCACACTAAACATAAATGGCCTCAACTACCCAATAAAAAGACATAAGGTGGTAAAATGGGTTTAAAACCAGAATTCATCTATCTTCTGCCTGCAAGAAACACAGCTTACAAATAAAGATAGTCACAACTAGAGGTAAAGGGCTGGGGCAAGGTAATCCATGCCAACAAAACTCAAAGACAAGCAGGAATAGCAACTCTGATATCAGATAAGTTAGAATTCAAGCCCAAGCTTATCAGAAGAGAAAAATAAGTTCCTTTTTTTTTAAACTGGTAAAAGGAACAATCCAACAAGAGGAAATACCTGCCCATTGCTTTTTAATTACTGTAGTTCCAAAAGAGAAAAGAATCTCTGTAGCAAGTAAATTCAGCAGAAATTATGTTATAGCTTTGTTTTTTGTAACTTTATTAGAAGAGTCTCAATACCTTCAAGAATTCTCATATTTGAGATTTTAGTTTGCTATTTATATCACTTTTCATCTCACTAAATAGCAGTTCTTTCCTTTTCAGAAAACAGAGATACCTCTGCAGTTTATTCTTTCAGAGTATTTTAATTTGGAGGCTTAGCTTTCTCTTATCTAAGTATGTCAGGAGGCAAATGTATGCATTATGGACCACAAATGGCATGCAAATTATAAGCAGTATGTAGTAAACAGAGGAGACTTCGGAGCTCTGTAGTTTTCATAATTACATTATAGGCAGTTATGTTTCTTTTTAAACACCAAAATGTGTCTTTATTTATTTATTTTTTACAACTTTAAAAATTTTAAGTGATTAATTTCAAGTATAATACAGACATAAGGAAATAACACACTAATACATTAATGGTGGAAATAACATTGGCCCCACAGATGAGAGACCACTTTGATAATAAGCACTGAAACATAAAATATGCATTGATTATAACATATCTATTCTGTAATATATAAACTATAAATAGGTTTATAATGCACACAAGAAAGTAGAAAAAAAGTTTGTTGTATCATTATTCGTACATATGATTAAAATAAAATTTAAAAATTCCATCAATAGGGAAATTTCTTACTGGTAATTATATTAATGGTATGTCTATGTCATATGATTTCTTTCTTTGAAGCCGGGTATGATGGTTCACTCTTGTAATCCCAGTACTTGGGAGACCAAGACAGGAGGATTGCAGGTTCACAACCAGCCCCAAATACTTAGTGAGATGCTCTGCAACTTGGTGAAAACCTGTTTCCAAATAAAATCTAAAAATAAATAGGGCTGGGGGTGTAGCTCAGAGGTAGAATGCCCCTGAGTTCAATCCCCAGTACTGAAAAAAAAAAAAAACCCAAAAACCCAAAACCTGATTTTGGGATTTGTCTTTTTAAAGTAAATAAGCAAAAGATTAAATTGGCATTGCAGCAATGAAATAGTGGCTTGCAATAGGTAATGTAGCAGATAAAGTAAAGCCTACTCCAGTCTAGAAGAGAGGAAAAGGCTTTGGTTTTAGAGAAAGATTTTTTTTTTCTGGGTAAAGGCCTTAATTCTTCCACAAACCAGTTCTGGTGGCTTTGGGAAGTATGTATTTTGTACAAAAACATGATCAAATGACATACTTTTAAGGTCTTAAAGTTCTAAATATTCCTTCAGGTTGAGCCTTTTTAAAGGAACTGATTTCTTGGAGAATTTACACTAACATTATCAGGCCTCTAGTTAGTTGTTTAGTATTTTGATTTTTAAGAGTCTTACAAGTTAGTGCCATAATCCTCAAAGTTTATTATGCTTCAAAACAGAGAAAAGTGGAAATTAGCCAGGCATAGCAGTACATGCCTGTAATTCCAGTATTTGGGAGGCAGAGACAGGAGAATCACAGGTTAGGAATAGCCTTAGCCTCTTAGCAAGAATCCCAGAAATCTAGTGAAACCCTGTTAAAAAATATATGTACATATATATGTGTGTTTGTATATATATTTGTTTCATATATATGTTTCATATATATGTTATATATGAAAGGACTGGGAGTGTAGCTTGGAAATAGAATGCCCAAGTTTAGTTCCTAGTAACAAACACACACACACACACACACACACACACACACACACACTTACAAAGACTGATTAGGCAGGCAGAAATGGCCTGGATATCTGCAGTTTAAATAGCCCCCAAGGAAATTCTGTTGTGACGGTTCTGCCGATCTTACTTTGAAATTGAATTTAAGGCTTGAAAGAAATAAGCAATTTCTTCAAGTCCTTACTTAATCTCTAGAAAATTGCCTCTATAGGATATTAAACCAAAATGATTCCAAATAAATTTTTCTTTCTCCTTCATAAATATAATAGAGAATAAATTTGATGTTACCCATAAGGAGAGATCAAATTTGGACAACACATACAACCTCCCAGTCAACCCTTTAATTCTTTATTAAAAATTCTTTACATTGGTCTTTCTCTTGGGAAATTACCTTTAGCTATCATGTATCGTAAATACTGCTTAAACCAACATGTAGGATGGCCTGGCCAACATTAAATCTAATTCTAACTGGGCATGGTGGTATATACCTGTAATCTCAGTAAATGGGAGGCTGAGGCAGGAGGATTGCAGGTTTGAAGACAGCCCCAGCAATTTATTGAGGTTCTCAGTAACTTAGCCAAACCTTGTTTCCAAATAAAAAATAAAATAGGGTTGGGGGGTATAGCAGAGTCTGAAGGACCCTAGTTCCCATCCCCAGTACCACAAAACAACAACAAAAACAATAACAACAAAAACTAATCCCAGAAAATTACAAAGTTCTATAGTATAAACTTATTTTTGTTCAATAAATATATGAAACTAGAAACTGAAAAAGAATAACCAAAAACATGGAAATATTAGTAGTTACCTCTGGAGGGTTTGCTCTCAAGTGAGTTTAGTTTTTGGACAATTCTTATATATTTTCTACAAAGGCTATCGTGCCTGTTATAATCTTTTCTTTAGAAAGAAAAGAAAAAGGGAGGAAAAGAGGGAAGGAAAAAGAAGAGAAAGAGAAAAAGAGGGCATATGTGTGCTCAAGTGAGAGAGGAGAGAGAAGAGGATTAAGGATAGAGAGGAGAGGATAGGGAGAAAGGAGAGACTGGGAGAAAGGAGGAAGAGAAGGTGAGAAAGACAAGAGGGGGGAAAGAGGAGTGAAGAAAGGAGAGAGAGGGAAATGGAGAAGGAAACGAGCAAATGCTACATTACACACACCATTGGAGACTGAGAGGTCATAGGAGCCTGGTTGTAGTCTTATATTGCCTGGAGGAAAACATGAAAGGAAATCATGAAAGGAAGCAATGCTTAGAGCTGAGTCTTTTAGCAAGATAGCATTGGAAGACTTGCAAAACTAAAGATAGCCTCAAGTGCACACAAATTGAGAGAAAATGGCCTGAGATCTACAAGTGCACACTTAGTCTACAGGGCAATGACTTTTAAACTGACTTGAACCCATGAAAGGGCCAAAAACTCACTAAAGTGGGTCATCGTCAGCATTTTTAAAATAAGTAGAACAGAACACATCAGAGTGTTTCACATATAGTATCATTTTTGTGAAGACTTGTGTGTTTGTAAAATTGGCTCATGATGTAAAATAGATCTTTTGTTGTAGGTTGAAGTGAAAAAATAAGTTCTGAAGCTGTTGCTGGGGCCCAGCAAGTTGCAAGTGCACCATGCAGATCAAAAGCAGAACTAGATTTGCATTTTAGAAAAGGAGATAACTCCAGTTCTGTGATAGGCAGAATGATGGCTCTACAAGATGTCCATGTTCCAGTCTCCCAAACTGTGAATGAGTCACCTAGCCAAGGCACTTTGCAGGCTGTGATTATGCTAACAATTTTGCAAGGGAGAGATTGGACTTTCTAGGTGGGCTCACTCTGATCACAAAGGTCCCAATAAAGACAGGGGAGTAGAAGATATGCTAGTAAAGGCAATGGTGAGAGGAAGAGACAGCAAGAAAGATTTGAAGATGGTATGCTTCTGGCTTTGAAGGTAGAGGAAGGAAGTCAGTAGCCCAGGAATGCGGGGGTCTATGGACACTAGAGAATTCACAAAAGTAGATTTTTTTCCCTGATGCCTCCAGAAGGAATAGTTCTGCAGGTCTCTTTTTGCACTTCTGATCCCCTGAACCATAAGATAATAAAACTGTGTGATTTAAACCACTAAAGTTGCAGTTAATTTGTCACAGCAGTTGGAAACCAATATAAGTTCCATAAGAATGGATTTGCCAGGAGGAACCTAGAAGCTAAAAATCTATTTTTTTATACAAAAAGAGTTAATTGCAATATACTAGGAAAAATCGTAAGGTAAACTAAAGTATAACTGGGACAGAAACTCACTTCATAATGGGAGAGATCCTGAAGGTATTTTGAAGTTAAAATTGGTAAGATCTGAAAAATAACTGGTTTTAGACTATGATGACAGAACTAATTTTTAAAAAAATTTATCAGTACATTGCAATTATACCTTATAGTGAAGCTCATTGTGACACAGAAATATATGCACACAGCTTTTGATGTACTTCTCTCCATAACCCTCAGGCCACCCGCTGTGTTAGTGAAATTGGTAGTAATATCTTCACATATCACCACAGTACTATTTGATGTGCTCCCTTTTTCAGTGTTTCCTCTTCCCCTTCTTAAGCCTCTCTACCAATCTCCTTCCCCTACTGTAGAAATCTCTCTCTATGCATTATTTAAAGTCTTGTGTTTCCTATTTTCTAAATCGCACATAGAAGAGAAAGCATATAACCCTTGACTTCATGAGACTGACTGATCTCACTTAGCATAATATTCTCAATTCCATTCATTTTCCTTCAAATGACTTAATTGTGTTCTTTGTGGCCATTGTGTGTATAAACCACATTTTCTTTACCCATTCACCTGTTGATAGGCCTCTGGGTTAATACTCTGAAGTATTTCTATTAATTTTTTTTTTTTGTGGTACTAGGGTTCCTGGAAACCCTTCTATCTCCAGGCTGCACTCCCAGACCTATTTTTTATATTTTTATTTGGAAACAGGGTCTCTTAAGCCAGTGAAGCTAGCTTCAAACCTGCGCCATCTTCCTGTCTCTGCCTCCCAAGTGCAGGGATTACAAGCGTGCGCCACCACACATGGCTCCTCTATTAATTTTTAAGATATATTCTCAAGACCCTTCCTGAACACTTACCAAAGGTCATGCAGTGTGCTGATTACAGAGATAAAGAGAGGGTAAAAAGGTGGAATCTTTCTTCCAGGAACCATATGGTTCCATGGGGTAGACTCGGGTGTTGAGCTCACTCAGGAAAGCCTTGTCAAAGAGCCCTTCCCTGTGCACAGTCAACACTGGCATGCCATCACACCAACAGTCATTGAGTCTTCTGGATCGAGCCACTGGGTTTACAAGATCCTGCACCCAAGGGCTTAGACAAAAATATAGGAATTCCTACGCACTTTATACTGGACCTCTAACCCTGTAACTTTGGCTAAGTAGAAGTAGTTACTAGACTTTACTTATCAATTTCTTAGCCCTACCACTTAGCCAAATTAAATCTACTATAATTAAAGAAGAGTGATGAAATATAACAGTTTTTATACTTTTATTGGTGTATTATAGTCTTAAAGTTTCACATTATAATGTAGTAAATAGTGATAGTGACATGCATGCACACAACACTTGTTAAGTTTCCTCTCAGCTGCCGATCCCCCTTTCCCCATACATGATTTTGAGATGGCCATTGATAGTCTCACTTACGTATGTAAATGATGTCTATAGAAATATTTGTTTTGTTAGTTTTCCCTCTCTCTGACCCTCCCCTAGACACCTCCCTTGCTCCACAGGGGTTTCTCCTTTGTCTAGAATTACTCCTATGACCCATTTTCCCCATAGCTTTCACATATTAGGGAGAGCTTCCAATTTTTTACTTTTTGTGACTAATCTCACTTAGGATCACGTTCACCAGTTCTATCCATTTCCCTGTAATGACATAATTTTGTTCTTCTTTATGGCTGTGTAAAATTCCATTGTGTACATATGCCATAGTTTTGAAATCCATTCATCTGTTGATGGAAATCTTGGCTGGTTCCACAGTTTTGCAGTTGTGGATTGTGTGACTATAAACATAGACATGCATGCATTAGTTTGGTAGTTTGGTTTCCATTCTTTTGGGTAGATACCAGAAGTGGTATTGCTGGATCTTATGGTAGATTCTTTCCCATTCTTTTGAGGTTCCTCCATACTGTTTTCCAAAGTGGTTGCAATAATTTGCAATCACAGGAACAATGTACTAGAGTTTCTACTTCTCCACATCCTTGCTAGCATTTGTTGTTGTTTGTGGGTTTTGTTTTTGTTTTGTTTTTTCAGTAATGGGAATGGAACCCAGGGACATTCTAACTCCAAGCTAACCCCCCCACCCGGCTCCCCAGTCCTATTTTTTTTTTAATTCTTTATTTTGAAACAGGGGACTCACTAAGTTGCAAAGTGCCTCACTAAGTAGCCGAGGCTAGCTGAAAAACTGTGATAATCTTGTTTCAGCCTCCCAAGTACTGGAATTACAGGCATGTGTCACAGCACTGGGCTCTGTAGTTGATATTTTTAATGATTAACATTCTAATTGGACTTAGGTGAAATCTCAGGATAGTTTTGATTTGCATCTCTCTGATTGCTAATGACTTTGAACATTTATTCATACATTTATTTACCATTTGAATTTCTTCTTTTGTGAAGTATCTATTTAGTTCATTTGTCCATTTTTGATTGGGTTATTCTTTTTTTTTAGAAGTGAGTTTCTTGAGTTCTCTGTATATTCTATATGTTAGTCCTCTATTGGGGTAGTAGTTGGTAAAATTTTTCTCCTTTTTTGTCTGCTCTCTGTTGAGGGTCTTGAGATTCTTGGTAGTTTGCTTTGCTGTACAGAAGCTCTTCAGTTTTATGCAATCCCATGTATTAAGTCTCTTTAATTTCTTGTGGATTGGGAGTCTTGTTAAGAAAGTTTTTAACTGTGTCTGTATGTTCAAGTGTTGGACCTATGCCCTCTTCTAGGAGCTATAAAGTCTCCGGTCTGATTTACAGGTCTTTGATCCGTTTGAATTGACACGTACATGTTGAGCAAGTGGGGTTTATTTTCATTTTTCTACATATAGTTAACCAGTTTTGCCAACACCACTTGTTGAAGAGGCTATCTTTTTTCCAGTGTATGTTTTTGGCCCCTTTGTAAAAAATCAATTAGCTGTTTCTGAGTCTTCTATTCTGTTCCATTGGTCTATGAGTCTGTATTGTGCCAATATCATGTTGTTTTTATTTCTTTGGCTTTGTAGTATAGTTTGAAGTCAGGTATTGTGATGCCTCCTGAATGGTTCTTGTTGCTAAGAACTACTTTGGCTATTCTGTTTTGTTTTGTTTTTTGCTTTTTTTGTTCTAAATAAATTTAAGGACTGATTTTTCTATGTCTGTGAAGAATGACCTTGGTAATTTAATGGGTATTATGTTGAATCTATAGATCACTTTTGGAAGAATGTCCATTTTAATGATTTTTTTTTTTTGCCTATCCAAGAGCATGGAAGATCTTTACATCTTCTAAGATCTTCTATTTCTTTTTTCAATGTTTTATCATTTTCCTTTTAGAGGCATTTTACCACCTTGGTTAAATTTATTCCTAAATATTTTATTTTTTGTGGGATATCCTGAGTGGAAGTGTTTTCTGAGTTTTTTCCAGTATATTTATGATTAGCATATAGAAAAGCTTCTGAATTTTATGATTGATTTTGCATTCAGACACTTTGCTGAATTTGTTGATCAGTTCTATAAACTTTTTGGTTGAGTTTGTTGGGACTGCTAAGTATATTACTATGTCATCTGCAAATAGGAATAGTTTTAGTTCCTTATTTTATTTATAATACTTTGATTTCCTTCTCTTGCCTTATTGCTCTGGCAAGAGTCTCAAGTACTATATTGCAAAGAAGTAGTGATAATGGACATTCTTGTATCGTTACTTTAGGGGAAAGTCTTGAAGCTATTCCCTATTTAAAATGATGTTGGCTGTGGACCTATTGTTTATTGCCTTTATGATGTTGAGGTATATTTCTTCTATTCTGATTCTCTGCAGTGAGTTTAGCATGAATAAATGTTGAATTTAATTGAATGCTTTTTCTGTGCCAATGACATTTTTATCTGTCCAATTAGGGACAAAGAAAACTTTTTTTAGCTCTTACTTCCTTTTGGGGGATATATTTCTAATATTTCTTTTAAAATTTTTTGGTATATGTAGTCATACATCTTTAATGGAGTACAAGATGGGTTTTGATGATTTTTATTAAGCCATGTCTCTCACATTTGAAACCAAAAATGTTTAATTTTTACTCCAGGAAGATTTAATGGTTTTAAGAAATTGCATTTTGAGCTTCTAAAAGAGTTATAAAATTACAAGTATTTTTAAAAATTTCAACCATTTTCTAAGCACTTTTTAGATAAACCAATTGAAAAAGGAGTTAAAATAGAAAATCATTGCCAGAGAAGTTGTAATGAGAATCTCATCACACCAAGGAAAGTCTCATCACACCCATGGTGACAGGAAGGGGACTATCTATTGGGTCTGCCTATGCTTACCTATATTTAAATGAAACATCATTGTAACCTCAATGTCACTACATACAACCCCCTAAGAGAAAACATAATACATTCCAAGTGTCATAATGTTTTCTCCACTTAATGTGTCCTGGTATATGTGGCTAAACTTTATGCTTAATATCAAATGAGACTCTAGCTACTTTATTTATAAGATCATCCTCTTCTTTGTTTTTGTCCTAAACATTATTCCATCTAGCAAATGTGCATTCACAATTGTGATTAGTTGGTATATCAACCCATTTTTTGACAAATACTTAAATATTTAAGGACTCATTGAATATTCTATTAACTAAACTTTGAGCTTATGAAACCCTGCAATAAAAAGGCAAGTGTAAACATTCTGGATGTATATAAATTATATATAAAACCTTATTCTTTCATTGCTATTTACAAACACTTTGGGTTTTTAAATATCCAACCACTCAGAACTATTCTCATGCTAGCTGTCACAGAACCTATTAAGTAGAAATTCTGCAGAAGGCCTACTCATTCTTGGGTGTTCTGACCTTCAAGAAGAAACATTACTTTATTGCTTTAGCTGAAGTCTACACCATTATTCACTCATTGAAATGTGCTTGAATCTTTAGAACACAGTCACTTCTTGTGAAAGATGAGTGGAATGATTCATTTATGATTAAAGAACAAGAAGACCAGTCCCTCACACTAATCAAATCATGGTAAAAATTAGATTTATCTGGTATATTTTTTCAGTGACATCATAGGTGAATAGAAGAAAATAAACTCTAGTCCAAAAGTACATTATGCAAAGGTATGTGTTTATGGAGATGAAACACTTGCTTAATGCTCCCCATGTGTCTGTATTCTAGGTACAATGCACCATAAAGGAGGTATAAGCATGCTTCTTCTTTCTCCAAAAACCTTCAGTGATATGACCCTGTGTACACTCTACGAAAAGACATTTTATACTAAGACCACCTTTCTGAATGCCAGTCAATTATGTCTGGTAATTACCCATATTTCCTCCTTGCAGCTACGTCTTCTAGTAAGTAGGTTAAAAGATTGCAGGAGTGTTTTGGTTGGTTTCCCCCTATAGGTGTACGAGTGCTGATTGAGGAACATCTCCTCCTACCTCCTTTATTTATTTCCTTGATTATCATTTTCCTAGGGGTTTATCACTATGATTAAGCAAAAACCCTACCTCTGTGTCTTCAATATTCTCTGGTTGTTAAGCTCTCTTCTATTTGGAGGAAGAAGTCTCAATCCATTTATGAACAAATGCAGAAAAATTCTACTATACATTCACCCACAGTGCATATTCTCTAAAATTTAGTCCTCCAGTACCTTCCCCATGAGCATAAAATTGTCCAATCTTTTTGACATGATCTCTAAGGGCAAAGTTATGCCCTTAGAATTCCATCTTCCCTCCTTCCCCTCTCCTTAGTTTGTGCCACGTTGATTTTCTCTCTGTCCTTGAACAATCCTGCCACAGCTTCCTTTTGAACAGATCCCCCAAACAGTTCTTATTCTTTCCTAATCCTTCTCCCATAATCTCACAAGGCTTGTTCTCTATCATAATCCAACCTCTATCCCATACCCCCTTTCAAAGATAACACATTTAAAATGAACTTACAGCCTTGAGTCACTTGCTATCATAATGCCCTGACTCCTAATACAATCTACAATTTCACATTTATTTGTATGTACTTGGAACAAGTTAATTCTCTCTCTCTCTCTCTCTCTCTCTCTCTCTCTCTCTCTCTCTCTCTCTCTCTCCTCTCTCTCTTTCTCTCTCTACTCTTCTCTCTCTCTCTTTCTCTCTCCTCTTCTCTCTCTCTCTTTCTCTCTCTCTCCTCTCTCTCCTCTTTTCTTTTCTCTTCTTCTTCTTCTTCTTCTTCTTCTTCTTCTTCTTCTTCTTCTTCTTCTTCTTCTTTTCTCTCTCTCTCTCTCTCTCTCTCTCTCTCTCTCTCTCTCTCTCTCTCCCTCCCTCCCTCCCTCCCTCCCTCCCTCTCTCCTTCTCCCCCTCTCCCTCTCTCTCTTCTCCTTCATCTCCTTCCCTTCTTCCTTCTTTCCCTCCTTCTCTTTCCTCTTCTTTTCTTGCTTGGCAAATTCAAGCAGGCCAGGAACTCTGTCCTATGCACTACTGTATCCTCAGTTCATATCCAGAGTACCTGGCATATACTTTTACATTGTTGAAAGAATCAGTTGGAAAATCTTGCTAGAGCTTCCGTGACCATATAAAGACACACTTAGAGTATATAGTATAGAAGGAGGAGGTGGTGGGAACATCAAAGAATACAGACCATTATGAGACCACCTAACTTCTGGAATGAGAATGAGAAAACCAAGTTCAACTGTAAGAAGTGAAGTTAAATGTGAGCCAGACATGGTGGCATGCACCTGTAATCCCAGTGTTTGGGAGGCTGAGACAGGAAGATCACAGGTTAGAAGTCAGCCTCAACAACGTAGTGAGACCCTCAGCAATGTAGTGAGATCCTGTTTCAAAAATAAAAAGTATTATAGGGCAGGGACTATAGCTTGGGGATAGAACACATCTGCGTTCAATTCCTGGTACTACAATAATAAATAAATAAATAAACCAAACAAATAAAGTAAAAGAACTAAAAAAGAAATGAAATGTGTTGAGCCAGACACAGTGGTTCATATGTATAATCTCAGTACTTGGCAGGCTGAGACAGAAGAATGGCAGAGTTGAGGCCAGCTCACAGTAACTTAGCAGTGACCCTGTTTCAAAGCAAATACAAAAGTTCTGGGAGTGTAGCTCAGGAGTAGAATGCCCCTGGTTCAATCCCCAGTAGGAAGGAAGGAAGGGAGGGAGGAAGGGAGGGAGCAAGGGAAACATGATAAAGCTGTGAAAAGCAAACAAAATAAATGTAAACATCAAATCCTAACTCATCTATTGACTTAATACTATTTTATTAAAATAGAAAAGCTCCCTCACTCAGGTCATTTGTGATAGGTATTGCCAATCATTATTTATTATTATTATTATTATTATTATTATTATTATTATTGTAATGATGATTGTACTCAGGAGAGTTCTATCACTGAGCTACAGTCCCAGCCCTATTTTATTTTTTATTTTCATACAGGGTCATGCTAAGTAGCTTAGAATCTCACTAAGTTACTGAGGCTGGCTTTGAACCTGTGATCCTCCTGTCTCAGTCTCTCAAGTACTGGAATTATAAGCATGCACCACTATGCAAAGCATGCTGCTTATTATTTTGATAAATCCAATTCTACTTTCCACAGACCTTCCAGCTGTGGTAGTCCCATGCTAGAGAAGGTCCTGGGCTGGCAGATAGTGGGAAACACCACAATAGTTAAAATGAGGGAGGCAGCCCTATCCTCTTCCCTTCAGCACAGCAGAAAGAGAATTCTGCATCCATGGAGCCAGTTAAACTTTACCTTTGGAGTCAAGATGATCAAATCAAACAGGTTTCTTCTATCAATCAATTTTTATTGGCTTATAGATCTCATGAGACAAAGGTTTCTACCAAAGCATATCACATATTTGTTGTAGTTCCAAATCCTTTACAAGAAGTGCTATAGAGAAGCCAATATGGCTGTTTGGCACAGGTACTACTTCATTGCATAGGCGGGTCAATACAAAGTTCAGGAAATGGTGTCTCACTGCACAGAGCCATTGTGTATATTTCTGCTTCCACGTACCTTCTAGATCATAAATTACAAGTGTAGACTACTTTATCTTTTTCCTGGATGCTATTAAGGGGATCAGTCCTAGGAAAGCTGATTACCTATGATCCTAGTTTAAAACAAATATAGACATACAGTATTAGGAAAGGAAAGATATGTTTAATTTATTTTTACTCTCTTAACATTGCTGCCATTTTCACGGTCATAAAATCCTATCACAAAACAGACATAATAAAACTAGATACTAAAGAATAGCTGTGCATTGAAAGATCTCTGACTCACAAATATGCTCAACCTATTACAGAAAATTTAAAACATAATTTGGTTTATGTAGCATTACATGCATACCACTTATAAAAAGACTCCACTTATGCTTATATTAAGCACCTTACCATGCATTGTTAGTTCCAGGACTGGTCTTTAAAATGTAAAAATCTGCCTGTTTAGCACTTCTCAGTAAATACACTTGTTTTGAAGAAGTTGGTGGAATATAAAAGATCCATAGTTAATAGCTATATATCTTATGAGAGGTTAGAGAAACAGTAAAATTGATAATTTTTAAAAAAAAATTAATGGTCATGTGTCTCAAATGTTTCTTAGATACTGAGGGCACTTTTCTGCCTATTGCTTAGGGGTAGGAAAAAACAAACTGGTGGGGGGCAGGATCAATGATCATACTGGACTTCTATCATGTCTCCCATTATATTAATTTCACAAATAGCACTAAAGTAGAAGAAAAGGGACCACAGATGTCTGTGATTATGTTTTTTAAGTTCTTCCTCTTCTTGAGTTGCATAGGCGGCTCAGAGAAGGTAGAAGAGGAATGTTAAGAGACTAGTTGTTTTAGCAGAATCATTGCAGCTATAATCTAAAAGGTTGACCATGTAACTGGGAAGAAAATGTTATTTTCTTATAGTTTAGTGTTCAGTTCATGTGAAGCCAGGTACTGAGGATCTCTGGGCATGGTGTCAGAAAGCAGAAAGAGGGAGAGCACGTGGGTTGTGCTCACATCCCGGAGGCTGCAAGCAAGAGAGCGATCCCAGGGAGTAGGAATCATAAAAATAATCTACAAAGCCACACCCTCCCAGCCTACCAGGTACTACCCAGCTAAAACCATTATGATGGATTGATCCACTCCTGGGATTACAACCCTCAAGACTCAATTTATATTAACTCCAAACACCAATTAATGAGCTCTTCTGTGGGTCTTTCTATATCTAACCATAGCACGTGTAAATTCAAAGTTGTGACATGCTGGCTATGACTCTGGAATCAATGACAGCATCCATTAGCATCTCTTTATCTATGGTCCAAAGCAATGCGAATTCTGCTTCTTTGACAAATTTTCTCTCTCACATTATGTACCCCTTACCATTCCAGTAGTGGGAAATTTACCACCTCATCCATTCCCTAATAATTTGTTCAGCATAATAAAGAAATGAGTTTTGTATGTTTATTATCACATATTGTGCATAGTCCCAATATTTCTAGGACTATTTCTCAAACTTCCCCTAGCAATAGCACTGTACATTGTCATCTACAGTTAAAAAAGAACCAGAAATGCTTTTACAAAATAGATCATACTACAACAAGATGACAGTCAAGTTTGAGGCCTACATGTGAAAATGCTTTCTCTTCAGTGATTTCTCTGGATTCATACTATTAGTGTTATTAAGACATTTTTCTATCTGTAAGATTCAATTTTCCCATCTGTAAGAAATCTGCAAATAAATTTTCCAAGCTTATACTTCCATGGCATCAAGAAAAGTTCTTCACTGGGCTTACATCTACACCATACATAGTTGGTTCTCCCTTTCCTCTAAATACTCTTTATAACAATATAACAATAATAATGAGAATGATAAGCTTTACTGCCACCAGGATGATTGTCAGTCTTTATTTTAATCTTCAAATTATATAGATAGTATGCCTCACAACCAGAGATTGTGGTCTTCAATTTCTATACCAAATAACATGCAATAAAACTATGCTAGAAATTAAATGTATCACAGCACAAGGCTTCTCCTTTATTTCTTTGCTTACTCCATAGCCAATTTATAGAAATTTTATAAGAGAATGTGGGGGCAGCTTTTAATAACTTTTTAGGTTAAATCTTTAGGGTGAAAATGGTACAAACCAGCTGAACTTGTGGGTTTTGTGACTTAACTATTATTAATAAGCTAGACACAAAAATAGTTAAAGAGAAGAGCAACTAATTTAAAATAAAAATCTACTTCTTCAAATTATCATCAATAATAACCTTATCTCATGATCAATTGTTATGCTTTTTAAATGTAGCAATAGGATTAGCTATTATTATTATTATTTGTGTGGGGGGGGTGTCTGGAGATGGAACCCAGGGTCATCAGAACTCCGAGCCACACCCCCTGCCCTATTTTTATTCTTTATTTTGAAACAGAGTCTCACTAAGTTGCAGAGGGCCTCACTAAGTAGCTGAGGCTGCCAGCGAACCGCGATCCTCTGGTTTCAGCCTCCCAAATGCTGGGATTACAAGCATGTGCCACCATGCCCGGCTTGGGTTAGCTATTATGATTATTATTGGTTATATTACAACCTAACAAGGTGGTAGTAGTCAGTCATTTTAGTGGTCTCTAATTAACTACATTTCCTGGCATTCACACCCTTTTAAAACTTGCTACCCAGGGCTGGGCCTGTGACTTGCTTTAAAGACAAATGCAGGAAAGTAACCTTGTGCCATTTCTCAGCCTAAGCAGTAAGAGGCCCAGCAATTTCAAGTTCTGTGCTTCGGGAAGGTCTAAGCTGCCATGTAAGAAGCTGGGTTGTCTGTTGCAGGGATTATGTGAAAATATCACAGTGGGAAAGAACTAGAAACTACATGGAAGAAAATAAAACAACCCAGTCAAGGATGAAACTGGTAGCCCAAATATATGATCCCAGAAGGGTCATTGCAGCCAACTCTCCCAATCATCTGAGCTGAGGTATCAGACCTGTGAGTCCAGAAGCCACTTGAACATTCTGCTTAGCAGACATTCTGTAGGGAGATGAGCTGTCCCAATGCAACCTCCTGACCCATGAAATCATGAGAAATATTAACTTGTTTTAAGCTTAGTTTTAGTGTAATTTGTTACACAGTAAGAGATAAGTGAAAGAAGAATATTTACTATTTTTCATTTTAAAAATAATTATTTAAAATAAAAAAAATGTTCAGACCAACTCAAATGGACATCAAATTAATTAACTAAAAGATTTTACTTTCCATGCAGAGGAGAGGGCCCTGTAAGTCTATATAACTTCTGTGAAGATTAAATGATAATTATAAAGAGTATTTAAGATAAAGTTGAGCATACAGTAAAAGGTCAATAAATATTAACTATAACTATTCTTTATAGTAGAGGATATAAATTCAATTCGCCAATAATCAGTAACAAATTATTATGGTAAAAACTGCAGAAAAAGGTAAACTCAAACCAGGTACATGTTTAACTTCACTGATATTAGTACTGAATCCATCCAGAGACCATTTCTTCTGATTTTCTGACCAATATTTAGTTATCAGCATTAATAAGCAAGTATAAAAATATAGCCAAAATTTAATCCATATTGAATTTGTCCATAGATTCAAAGACCAAATAAATATCAATAAATGA
The DNA here is from genome assembly GCF_963383645.1 of Muscardinus avellanarius. Taxonomy (NCBI): domain Eukaryota; kingdom Metazoa; phylum Chordata; class Mammalia; order Rodentia; family Gliridae; genus Muscardinus; species Muscardinus avellanarius. The sequence continues at coordinate 48,207,127 of NC_137786.1, read as the reverse complement.
CACCCAGCGTGGTGGCGCACACTTATAATCCCCATGCTTGGGAGGTGGAGACAGGTAGATTACACAGGTTCAAACCCAGCCTTGCTGGTTTAAGAGACCCTGTTTCCAAATAAAAACATAAAAAAAAAAAAAAATAGGTCTCGGAGTGTAGCCTGGAGGTAGAACGGCTTCCAGGAACCCCAGTACCACCTAAATAAATAAATAAATAAATATCAATAAAATACTAAGTAGTTAAAATGTATTATAAAGTGATAAATAACATGTTTCTTGTTCTTTCTATGGAATCTTTGGCTTGAGAAGACAGTAATACTGACATGTGCTTTTGAGAGTCAAGAAGTTTAATCTTTTGAGTGGATGTCACATTAATTAATGGCTTCAAAACTTAGTAATAAAGACATGTCACTGTCAACATTATTTACATTATGATGTGAGACTGTAATGCACCAATAAAATCAATAAATAAAGGAAAATAAATTTAAAAAATAGAATAGGCTACACTCTGAAAACAGATAAGATCATGCCTACAGATCTGAAAGAGGTAAATTCATTATCAAAGATTGAAGCAGGCAATTTGGAGTTGTTCTTACCCTATTCTGGGTTGTGAGAATCCTACAATCTATCTTAAAGTATAAGGCTGGGGGAAATAGGATTGTTCCAAGATACAGATCTCATCCAGGGGAAATATGTTGCTTGCATAAAGAATCTTTAGTCAACCAAGCTCAGAAGGATGAAGAACTTCTCATGATTAGAAGAGAAAAAAGAAGCAAATGGGAAAAAGTTAACAAAGTCGGTTACATCTTTATAAGATTCCTTCTTTATGGAAGCTCTGGAGAGATCACGAGAAGGTCCAGCTCAAAAGTCATAGAGAATTGCAGATCTACCAGAGAACAAACAAAGTTTTAAAATTCATACCATTTGTCACCAAGAAAACTGATTTTTATCATTTTCATAGAAATTTTCTATCCTTTTTAAAGCATTTACCAGAATTAACCACAGTAATTGATAGTTTGGAAATAGCATACCCAACACAAGAGCCAAAGATGGTTGATAGGTGAGAAAATATGGAATAAATTTAGATTATAAACCAAATAAAAACATAAAACATGTACTGACAAACAAGTCACATGTATTTTTCTTTCTTTCTTTTTTTTTTTTTTTTGTGGTACTGGGGTTCCTGGAAACCCTTCTACATCCAGGTTACACTCCCAGACCTATTTTTATACTTTTTTTATTTAGAACAGGGTCTCTTAAGCCAGTGCAACTGGCTTCGAACCTGGGTGATCCTCCTGTCTCCACCTACCAAGTGCAGGGATTATAAGCGTGCACCACAATGCCCAGCTAAGTGCAAGGTTTCCTAAGTTAAAGAAGACAAAATAATACAGTATGACTAAAAAACATAACAGTACATCTAAATACTCAGTCATATCCTTTCTTCAATATATATTTTGAGTACATCTGATATATAGGATCAACTACACTAATATTTAAATTAGGCTTAATACAGTAAATGTAGTTTGCAACAACATTAAGCTTTTCCCTCTCTACTTGGACTAACTCTTGCTATTTTGTGCCCTTTTTTCTCAATTTATGCCATGCTCATATAGGCCAGGATTTTTTAGGTGAGGTTTGCTAATATATATATATATATATATATATATATATATATATATATATATATATATATATATATGAAATTTTTAAAATAGAAAAAGTGTTAACTTCTCTGCAAGTCATATTATTACTGAAATACTGAAACATTTGTTGGGATCTCTTTAGATGCATTGCTTTTGTTTTTACTTTGAAATTAGTTAACTTCATTATTAACACTATACTAGCTAATTCATATCTGAAAAAAAACAGTGACAAGGAAGAAATCAGATTAAATAAAACTACCCTTCAATTGTCTATCACGCACTAGCACTAGAAATAAAAATAGAGCTTGTTTTGAAGTGAATTCTGGAATGATTCCCTCTCCTTTTAAACTTGACATAAACTATGATTTGAAGAGTGAATGCACATTTTGTGAAGACAGCAGGTTATTTTTGTATCTAGTGGGTGGACAAAATAACCACAATCGTTTCTAGATGGGCTTCAACTCATAAAGGCCCACAGAATGACTATTTTCCCAATTAACCTCGGAAGTAAACAAAAATGATTATATTATCATTATTATTCACTGAAGAGCTGAGTGGTTGGGGTTTTTAGCATTAAAAAAAGTTCTTGAGCTCTAGGTTATTGAGCTAAAAATCATTTTGAGATATACAGTCAAAGTTTTTCAACTCTATTTTAAAGATTATTGGACTTAAATCTAAATTGGTAGTGTTTCTTGGTAGTTCTTGTTAAATACGTTAAGGTTTCTACCCTGTTCCATTTGACTGTGGTAGGGGTCATTGAGTTAGAGTCGCAAATTTATTGACTTACTACCTCTTTTCAGGAAAAAAAAAAATTATCTCAGTGCTCCCGCTGCATGCTTCTAATACCCCCTTGTTTTCATTTTTGTTTTGTTTTTGTATGTGTGTGTATTACTGTGGATTGAACACAGAGGCATTCTACCATGGAGTTACACCCCCAGCCCTTTTTTATTTTGTAACACTGTCTTCATAAGTTTCTTAGGTTGGTCTTGAATCTGAAAATCTCTGTCTTGGTCTTCTAAATACAGGATTATGGGTTTCACCATCCCAGTTGACTCACCATCCCCTTATTTTTATTCAGTGGACCTCAATGACACCCAGAGCTATTACTACCCCCCTGGACTGCTTCAGTTCCATTGACTATGGGAATCTATGGTAACTGGACTAGGAGGTGACCCTGCTATTTATAAATTTATGGCATTGTAAAATGTGTAAAAATCCTTCCTCTCCTTTACCCCCAGGTAATTAAAAGAGCAGGTCCTAAGAATTGAATCCATGTATGTGTGTGACAGGATTGGGAGGTAGGATATGGGAATCAGGGACACACAATAGAAAAAAAAAGAGAGCATTGGGACTTACAGGTCACAATGTGGGAGTGGTTGTTAATATTTTTGTTAATTGCGCCTAAAATGAAAGCCACTTAGAAACAATTGTTGTTAATTACAATATTTGATGTTCAAGTGTTTATCTAAGTAATTGTATACATGGTTGCATAGGCAATTTTTATAACATAGGCAGCTATTGTTTTACTTACACAGATATATATAATTGGTTCACTAGTTCAGTTTCCCCTTTTAGATAACATTTTATTAAATCAATCATTAGAATTAAGGCTTTATTAGTAAGATGACCTATGATAAGATTAAATTTTAGAGTGGGCCAACAAAATTAGGAAGAAAGAATGTAACACTTAATTCTGATCAGTTGTCCAATCAACACTTATTGATAACCTACAACTTTTTAAGTACCACCCAGGGTAGACAGTGCATACAATACATTCCTGCCCTTAAAGAATTCAGAGATATGAGGACAGATAGAAAAGAGTCTATTCCCTCAATGGCACAGAAATCGATTTGGGAGATCCTGATTCCTTGTTCCTTTCTATTCTTATCCCTGTAATATTTGTTCTTTTCTCTTTTCTCTTTTATTGTTTCAGAAATAAGAATAATCACTTTATCAAGTCTTTTATTTCATTATCCAGTTCTCTGAATCCCGATTTCCCACTTGCCTAAAGAGAATTTAAGTTCAGTGTCTAAAACATGATGATAAACATTATATTAGAGCAAATATATATTTGCATCTTTTCTTTTTCTTCTTTCTTTGTGGTACAGGGAATTGAACACAGGGGCATTCTACGTCTGAGGTATATCCCACAGCCCTTTATATATATTTTTTGTTTGTTTTTTTTGTGTGTTGAAATAGGGTCCCACTAGGTTACTGAGAGTCTTACGAAGTTGCTGACGTTGTCCTCAAACCTGTGATTCTCCTATCTCAGCCTCCTAAGTAGTGAAAATACCACAGTGTACCACCATGCACAACTAGCATCTTTTCATTTTTATAAGAAATTTTTATTTTGTCAATTATACCAATAAAAATTAAAGAAGTGGTAGAAGATAGTGCCCAAACTATCTCCCAGTGCCCTCTATTTATTCCCTTTCTTCTCCATTATCTATGTAATCATTTGACTCTGTCTTTCTCTCTCCTTCTTGACACTTCTTCCCATAACTTCTCACTTTCCAGCCACTTTTCTGCCTTTATCTTCATATTGGAGTGATTATTCACATAGCACACAGAGAGACTGTGATGCCCAGAAGTAAAAACTAGACATTGGGCAATCTGATTTGTAGTCTCAGTGTACCAGGAATTTCAGTGTGGTCCTGGGCATACCTCATTCTCTCTCTTACGCTGTGTTCTCTGGTCTCTTCTTGCCTGCAGAAGCACTGGTGAGCATTCTGTTCTTAAGAGTATAAATGCAATTGCTCCCTGAAGTTAAGGTGTCTCATCCACTTTAGATCTTTGGTATGGCTCTGACTGTCAATTCTTTACTCACTTATAGAGATGACCTGATAAATTAAGAGAATAGATAAGCAAAATAATCTTTTCAACTTCCTCTTATTCAGCAGCAGTCATTGATAGGTAGTGTTCATACTTGCTTCAAGAGATCTTAATAGCAATATATGCCTCATATACTTGCACCTAAAAAGCAATCCATATCTATGTTCCTCCGTTTTGTGCTTCTCTCCTTGAAGCCAATCTCCTACTCCCACTAAACTTTGTTTTTAAGTCAATAAATATTAACTTTAATCAGTAATATGTAAAGCAAGCTTATAAAGTATACTATAAAAAAGAACATCCAAAACCCCAACGTTACATGCAACTCAATATTGACCTCCCTATTTCTCAATAATGTGGTTTTTTTTGCTATTTATAATTGGTCAATTTTAGACATTATATGTTGGCTTCCTATTACAGTGGAAGATGATTGAGCTCAATAATATCCCTACCCTAAACCTCCTTTCCCTTCCACATCTCAGTGAAATTAAATCAACATACAGAAGTTTTCATTTAATCAAATGTTCTCTTTTGCATTATTATAACTACATGACTATTTTTCATTTTTGAAATAAATAGTGTCCTTACTGGTTTATCTATTTTCCTAGTGTTAATAGTTTAGTTTTTCCTCATTTGCTTCACAGTTTATGGACTCATGACTAATTCTTATCACTCCACCAATCTTTTAATATCATAGCCACATGGCCAAATATTTCAGATCCCTTCATACTTTGTCCCTTATATCCTCTTTCTATGATTTCAGATTCTGAGATTTTACAGGGTTTAGCAGGAAGAATCTCTTCTTTTCTGGCAACTGAAATGTATTTTCACCACCTGAAAAGTCAGCTACTTCTTGATCTTCTTTTCCTACCCTATAGTTGTGTAAGGTATTTTGTCCTCCTTTCCTATTCTCTTTATATAACCCTGATATTTTACCGGGGGAGGGGGGTTGAAGAATAGAGACACATTTCTGTGTTTATGATTCTTTATTTAACCAAAATAGTCCTTTCCTATGTCCCTCTGTTTTTACCATTTATTTTATAACTTTGCCTTTTTCATTTAATATATGCTTTTTCTTACCTTGTGTACAATGAAATTCTCTTTAAGAAAATAAGTGGTTGGTGATCAAGACTGGTTGGTGGAGGTGGTGTCCCCGACCTTGTCTGCTGCCTCCCTATCCTACTGAGGTCCAGAGCTTTGCTTATCCCTACATTCATTCATAATGGTCACTCCTGGCGATTTCTGAAACTTGTTATAAAATCTCCCACGTCAAACTTATACCCCTTGTAAGAAGGAAAGTCAATGTCTCCAGAGAAGCCTTCAACTTGCTAGCTTCTCATTTCTCTGATCCCTGTGTCACCATTGACCTTCAACTCCCACCCCAATGTCATCACCACCATTTTAGTCACTGGTTACTATAATCTCTTTTTTTGTGTGGTATGTGGTACTGGGGATTGAACCCAGAGGCATTCTACCTTCAAGCTATACCCCTGCCCTATTTTTTATTCTTCACTTTGAAACAGGGTCTTACTAAGTTGCAGAGGGCCTCACTAAGTAGCTAAGGCTGGCCGCAAACCTGTGATCTTCCTGTCTCAGACTCCCAAGTGTTACTTTTATCTCTTTTGAAAGCTTAAAATCACATTTCCACTCTCTGACCATAGCAACTTATCTTCTTCCAGATTTCTCACACAGACACTACTACATCTATTTTTCTCTTTTATACAGACCTCTAATTTCTTGTTCCTGTTGTTTTCCCTCTTGGACAACTTTTGGTCTCTCATTTGTTGTTGTTCAGATTGTTCAGATGTGATACTTCAGGTCACTCGACAACGGTCATGATATTTTCAACTTCTTTGTTCTGCTTTGATTTATTCTACTTCTTGACTCATCCATTACTAATACTTTAATTCAGACTATCCTCACCTCTCACCTGGATTGAAGTAGGCTCTTCTAATTGGCCTTCCTGCCTCCAGTCCAGGTTTTCTCCAATTCATATTTTAGCCACAAGAATCTTTAATAATTCATACACATATACACCCATATTATATATGGGTATGTAAAATACATATTTATTACACTGTATTATATTATAAATATATATAAATAAAACCATGACCCTACTTTCCTTTTGAAAGAATTTTCCTCAGATTAAGTACAAACTTCCTAGCATAGTTCACTATGACTCTTCATTTGTTCATACACTGGCATATGGAATTATGTGCATATCTCTGAAAAGTCTACAACTTTTCCTACATGTATATTTTATATGCCTTGATTTTTCATAAATATAAGCTCCTAAAGAACAAGAATAGTAGATTCATCCATTATAGCATCCCCATTTTCTGAGCTCCTAGAAAAATGGCTCACTCACAGAAGACACTCAACAAAAGACTAAAAAAAATGCAGTAACTGAATGAATAGATAATTGTCTTAGGAAATTTTATAGAGACACAGTTCAGGCTGAACCATGCCTCAAGGATGCCCTAATCCTATGAATATGAAAATTATGAACATGTTGACTTATTTGTCAGCAGGGAATCTGCAGGTATAACAAAGTGAAGGATCTTGAGATGAGCAGATCATTCTGAGTCTCCAGTGTGGGTTCTATACAATCAGAAGAGTCTCTATGAGAGGGAGACTGACTTTTTGGAAAAGAAGAGATGCTATGTTGATGGCTTTGAAGATAGAAGAAGAGGCCATCAATTCAAAGATGTAAGTGGAATCTGGAAGCGGGAAAGTACAGCAAAGGAATTCTTCTCAGAGCTCCAGAGAGAATGCAACCCCACACACCAATTTTAGACACCCGACCTCCTGAACTATACTATATTATATGGTAATTAGTATATGGCAATATGTTACTGCAGCAACACAAAGTTCACACATCATCACAGTAAGATTTGTTTATGTGTCTGCCTATATGCAGATGTAACCAAAATGTAGACAAATGTAACTGGCTCCAAAAATAATTCCCAGCCAGCCTCAACAATTTAATGAAGCTCTTAGCAACATAGTGAGACCCTACTTCAAAATAAAAAATAAAATAAAATAGGGCTGAAGAGGGTGTGGCTTGGAGATAAATTCCCCTAAATTCAATTCCCAGCAATGTGCTCTAGAGCACATACAACAATTCAGTGTGAGCAAAGGAAAAAAAACAAAACAAAACACTATATAGTCGAGGAAGGAACCATAAGTTGTACCAAACATCATAGGGTAAGGAGTGTTATTAATTAATGATATAGCCGTTTGTTTTATAACTTTGTGCAGTTGTAAATCATCAGAATTATGTTGAGTAAATCTCCAAACCTTGAGATAATATATAGAGAACCATGAACAGGTAATCCTGCAATGATCTCAAATATTTCTACTCATTTAAACCTCACAATCATTTCTGCTTCCTTCCTAACAGCAATGCATCATATAGTATGCAGCTTGGTTTGTTGAGAATTAAACTTTATCGATATAGTGGAAAGGAACAACTTTTGGACTTCTATAATGTTTTGAAGATAGTCTTTTTTGAGGAGTAGTACTGGAGATTGATCTTTAGGTGCATTCTACCTCCAAACTACGTCCACATTTGTCACTTAGGGTCTCTCTAAGTTGCTAGGGCTGGCCTTGAACCTGCAATTCTTCTGCAATCATCTTTCCAACCACTAGGATCACAGGTGTGAGCCACTGGGCCCAACTTCTGTGATAGCCTAGAAACTGTCTTTAAATAATAATACTTCAGCAAAGTCTTTTTCATCTTGTTTTAATATGATGCAGTAGCAAAATGACCTGAGTTCATAAAGCTCATTTGATTATAAAATGTCTCACATTTAGTTCCTTAAGCGTCTAACCTCTACGCAGTTGCTTCATTTTTCTCACTGACCTGGACCTCTCCTCCTACACTCTGTATGGCCAGGTCCGTTGACGTCACCATGGGCACTTTTGCAGACACGGAAGAGCCATGCTGGGCATCTCTCAACCTGAACCCTCACATGTCCCTGCATCACACATAAGCACATTTGTGTTTATGGCATCTCATTCCTTGTTATACCATAATCAGTTAGGAAAGTGAGACCCTGGGAAACCTGGCTCTCCTGGAGACACACTCATCCCTGTACTCACAGCTGATAGGCTGCTAAATTATAAAGACATTTTCTATGCAGGGATTCAAATTTGTTACTTCCTCTCTTCTAGCTACGATTTGCTCAGCTCCTCATTAATTTCTTTTCCTTAATCAACTCAATCTGCACCTGAGACACAGTGGTCAGATCAATCTTCTGAAAAACATCCTGATCTTGCCTAAAATCCCTAATCATCCCCATTACCTATTGAACTAAGTAATCGGTTTCAAGTCTGCTCTTTAAGGACCCAGGGCTATGACTTCAAATATCTCAGCTCTAAGTTTTCCTTCTTAGAGATATCTTCTACTCCAACCATTAATTCCAAATACATAAGATTCTTCTCTATTCACCAAGGCTTCTGGTAGTTAATACTAAACATGCCTTATTCTTGCTGAAAACAGAGCAACAGATGTAAAGTGTGTTTGTTGACTCAAGTCCTAAGCTACTTCATCTTAATTTATGTGGAAACTGCTTAATAGTAGCCATTTAAATGTAAAGCTCTCTCTTGGGAAATAAAAGTACCTCATCACAAGATAATGTTTTCTCTGGTTCAACTGCCCATTCAATTTTCCAAAATGATATTCTGTTTTAGTACCAATTGCATTTCCTTTCTTTAAAGGATAAAGTTGATCTTCGTGGTGGAAAGATCTCCGTATCCATGCAGTTAATAGCTGAGAATGTTCTTCATTCATCAAATCAGATATATATTAGTTTATTTTCCAACTTAATATTTTTAAATAATGAAATAAAATAAGCATGGAGAACAGTACATGAAAATAAGCGTAGAAAGTAGCTACATTCTTTGGTTCTTATATCTTCTCCTCTTGGATTATAAACAAGCAAATCTTGATATAAATAATATTCACTTCAACAGCATATATTTTTCCCATAAACACAGTCAGTTCTCTATTGATGGATATATAACTGTTGAAAAACAATTAGCCCTATAACCCTAAGATTTATGTAATTTTATGTAATTGTTTTTTAAGCAGCCCTGCAAAGCAAGGGGTTGTGTTAGGCTTTCAATGATGTCCATATCAAAACCCCCAAACCTATGAATATGCTAATTTGTAGGCTAAAAGCACTTTGAAGATGGTATGGATCTTAGAGTGGGGAGATTATCTTGACTATATGAGTGGGCCCAATATAATTACAAAAGTCCCCCTGAGAAGGGCACAGGAAGGTGAGAGAAAGAAATCTGAGGTTAAGGGAGTAGGGGCCATTATCCCAGAGACGTGTCAGTCCCTACAAGCTGGAAAGTGCAAGGAAGGGACTCTCCCTGGAGCCTCCAGAAGCAATGCAGCCATTGATACCTCCCTGTGCCCCAGTGTTTCTGAGTTTAGACTTCTGACCTTGAGAACTGTAAGATAATAAACATGTGCTGTTTAAAGTCATAGGATTGTGGTAGTTTGTTATATTAATAGGACACTAATAAAAGGGATAAATAACATTTTATAATCAGTTACTTAGCAACTTTTTTGTTTGCTTCTTTTTGTTGCTTGTCTTCTGGTACAAGTACAATATACAAAAGTCCAGGTCATTTGCTTTTCACAATATATTTCAATAATGCCATATTCTGATGTTTCTGAACCATTCTTGACCTGGTTTCTAGGCATTGCAAGTGTATCTCCTTGGTTAAAGGACCTGATAGAGATAGTTAATTTTTTCAAGTTCTAGGATCAAAAAGGGAAGTACAATGACTCAATTAATGAGTAGCTAAATTACTTGGTATAGTTTCTGGGCTGTTCCATTTTCTTTAAGTGGAAAGCTTGTGAACCCACATTCACAGATTAAATAACTCCTTTCTTTCCTTTGATTCCTTTATTTTCTATGAAGTGGTGCCACATTTTCATTACCATTTATAAATAAGACTAATTTTCCTGTTTAACTCCGTTTATAAGGTAGTGGCCATCTGCCATTTAAAATATTCAGATGGTGAATTTTAGATTCCCAAATAAACAAGTAAAAATTTGAATGACACAAAATCTGCTGACAAAATGAACCTCTAAAAGAGTGTGTTCAGCATACATTTCTGTCCCCAAAATCAAACATTCCATTTTCTAAAGGATATGTTTGCTGTTCAGTGACTTTGAAAAAAAACACACAAAAAAAACCCTTGCTTGTGCAAAGAAAAACTTATGTAATTTTGCTGACTAATTCATATTTGGATTTTTGGATTTTCTGATTCTGATTTTGAATTTGAAAGCACAAAGTAGCATTACATTTTTATTTAATTTAAAATAAATATCTTAGAGTTAGAAAAATATTTGCTAGTAAAAAAAGTTGTTTCTAAAAGATAGTATATTAATAACTTGTATGTGCATGCATGAAAATACACACACACACACACACACACACACACACACACACAAAACACACCCCAAATAATCTTGCAAGTACCTTTCAGTACTTGAGGTTTTAGAAATCAGTTTCCCATCTATGTTCATCAAGGATATAGGTCTATAATTTTCTTCTTTTGTGGTATATTTATTTAGTTTTGATATTAAGGTGATATTGGCTTTATAGAATGAGTTTAAAAGTATTCTATCTCTTTTTTTTCTTTTTTCTTTTTTTGTGGTACTGAGGATGGGACCCAGAGGCATTCTACCTCTGAGCTAAACCTCCAGCCCTATTCTTTATTCTTTAGTTTGAAACAGAGTCTCACTGAGATGTAAAGAGTCACACTAAATAGCTGGAACTGTCTGCAAATGGTAATCCTATTGTCTCAACCTCCCAAATGCTGGGATTACAAGCTTGTGCCATCATGCCTAGCTTCTTTCTCTTTTTATTTCATAGAATAATTTGAGGAGCACTGGACTTAGTTCTTCTTAAAGGTCTTTTAAAATTTAGCTGAGAATCCATCTGGCCCTAGATTTTCCTTTGTTAGAAGGCTTTTTTATTGCCCTTTCGATCTCTGCTTGCTATTGGTCTGTTTGGATTTTCTATATCCTCTTGATTCACTTTAGGTAGGTTGGATATGTCTAGAAATTTGTTATTTCTTCTAAGCTTTTCAGTTCTTTGGAGTATAAGTTTCCAAAGTAGTTTCTAATGATTCTCTGTATTTTCAGGTGGTCTGTGGCCAACCTAAGCAACTTATCAAGGTTCCTCAACAACTTAGTGTGATCCTGTTTCAAAATAAAAAAAAAAAATAGGGTTGGGGTGTAACCAGAGGTTGAACACCTCTGGGTTAACCTTAAAGCGCGCGCGCGCGCGCACACACACACACACACACACACACACACACACACACACAGTTACAATTTACAAATGTGATTAGTTAAGAATGATGTCATTTAGAAGGTCCCCTAATCCAACAAGATTGGTGTTTTTATTTAAAAAGGTGGGGGTGATTTGACAGGGACATGCATACAGAGAGAACAGCAGCTGAAAACTGGAGTCACACTGCCTCAAGCCAAGGAGCCACCAAGCCCTAGGAGAAAGGCCTTGGATGGATGCCTAATGCCATCCTTCCAGACCTCCAGCCTTCTGAACTGTGAGTCGATCCATTTCTGTTCTTTAAGCAACCCACTTTGTTACAGTGGCCAAAGCAATCTAATAGAAAGTTGGGAATACTATGCTAAGCAAACATAAAATGTAGAGACCATAAAAAGAACTGATAATTTTGAGTACAATAAATTAAAAAAAATCTGTATGGCAAAACAAAATAAAACAACTTCCTGTTTGAGTTTTACTGCAAATCTCAAAGCTGAGAACAAGTATCAAGAAACCTCACAGGCTATTCAAGGTACTGGGTTATCCATAAAAGACTCGCAAAGAAAGTCATCAAAACTGTTTTGCTAGCCGGGTATGGTGATACACACTTGTAATCTCAGAACTTGGGAGGCTGAGACAGGAGAATCGCATAGGTTTGAAGCCAGCCTCAGCTCCTTAGTGAGGCTCAGCAACTTAGTGAGACCCTGTTTCCAAATAAAATATAAAATAGGTCTGGGAGTATAGCCCAGAGGTAGAAAGACCCTGGGTTCCATCCCCAGTACCAGAAAAAAACAAAACAAAACAAAAACTGAGTTTATTCAAGATCAGCCCATCCCCTGACACCAAACTGGAAATTCCAGTCCACTCCAGGAAGGATTGAGAATTCAGGGTAGCAGTGAATTCTTGAGAGATTACGAGAAGGTTGCCTGGGTGCTATGGATTTTCTCTAGTTTTTGACAGTTTGAATGAAGAGGGCTTCAGAGAATCTCTCAGAAACAGTGACCTATGTCCCTGTGAGCTTCAGGGATACAAGGACTCTTTGGTTGAAATGAACCTAAGGGCAAAAGGCTGGTACAGACTTGGGTTTTGATTTCCTTTTAGTAGTCATTTGCTTAAAATGAAAAAAAAAAAAGAAAAGAAAAAAACCCAGAAAGACAAACGGCCTCTGCTGGGGGCTGCTGGGGGCATGTTGGGAAGCACATTCCTCCTTATTTCAGCTTAAGTGCAGCTCCCTCCCATTTGCTCTGCTTGAATGCTTGCCATGTGTGGAAAAGAAGCAATGGTGAGGTTTTCTGCTGAGAAAAAAATCTGAGTAGCAGATGGGAGAAAGAAACAGAAAACTACGATATGCAGGCGTTTAAAATACATCTTTACAAGTGAATCTTAAAAGTGTTACTGCAGAAATGGGAGTTAAGTGAAGTGTAGCCAAGGAAATACTGACAGAGATGAAGAAAATTAGTCTTGGAAAACAATTAATGATTTTCTTTTGAATAAATAGCTGGGCGTGGTGGCGCATGATTGTAATCCCAGTGCTTGGGAGGCGGAGACAGGAGGATTGCGCAGGTTCGAAGCTAGCCTCGCTGGCTTAAGAGACCCTGTTTCCAAATAAAAATTCAAAAAATAGGTCTGGGAGTGTATCCCGGAGGTAGAAGGGTTTCCAGAAACCCCAGTACCACCAAAAAATTAAAAATTAAAAAATTAAATATATTTAATGCCATTAAGTATATTAAATATATTTAATACCATCTGAAATTTAGTCCCAAAGAGCCCAAATTAATGGAATATAGTACACAGAAAGTAGTTTTCATAGAGAAGTCTTATAGAAAGGTAGATGCTTAACCTGAGGACAGGTGTATGGTTGAAGGCAACCTTGCTTGGTGAACCACTGGATGGGAAACATGAACCTCAGTGTCAGGACAGTCTTGGACTCAGCTTAAAACTCTCAGTGTGATCCTGATGGCATCAGATTTATCACCAGGTGTAAGGAATGAACCCAGAGGTGTCCTCTCAGTCCCCAGAAAATAAATGAAGGTGCACAGTCATATTGCTTTTGGTTATTTATCAGAGGACTCCGGATTGAATTATACATCAGGATTGTATGGAGTTTTATCTTTTCTATGTGTATATTTCACTCTGACACTTGTCTTCACTTCAAAAAGAATTCAAGTTTCCAAGGAGCAGCACAAGAAAAATCTTACACTGTCGATCTTTCCCTTCTTCGGTGTCTGAACTCTTCAAGGCCCTTTACATCCTCTAACACGCTGAAACTTATAAGAAAGAATTCTATGAATTTAAAATCCACCTCAGGCTAGAAGTTTAACTCTTAGGCTATTCACGTTTGTAGCTGGGCAGGTCTCCTTGACTGTCACCATATATTTCTCACATGGATTGAACAGAGTTTTATGGCATTATGAATAATTTCTTTGGAGCAGGAAAAAATCTTTCCAAGTATCATCCACTAAACATTGTTTTATGCCAAATACATTTCTTAGCTTTCAATTAAAACCCCACAAATCACTGTATTTACTGAAAAATACATTGATATAGATTGTCAAAAGGCAAAGCTACAAAGTTACATTCTAAAGTTATTTCTTGAAGAATGAGAGAAGTGATGTCTTAAGGTCTAAATCTTTGTTAATATTCACAAAGATGATTCACATAAAACATTCAGACAGATAGGTCACATTACATGAAATTATTCATTTTGTGTAATGTGAATCTGATACCATTTTTCCATTTCAATACACACTACATCCATTCTAATATTTATTAAGAGTAAGATTTTGTTGGGGCAAAACACTCCCCATCTTCCCAATGGTACTAGTCTCATCTATCTTGCAACATGCCTGTGCCTGTGACCTGATCTCTAATCCACTATGTGTACTTGAATAATAAATTTATTTGTATCACCTAAAAAATCATTTCTGCACATGGCATATATTTCTTTGATTCTGTTTCCTGTGTGTGTGTGTGTGTGTGTGTGTGTGTGTGTGTGTATGTGTGTGTGCCAGGCCTGGAAAATATGCCTCCATTAACAGTAGGAATCGTCACTCACTTGCAATTAACCTCAGACACTTCTGAGTTTAGAGAGGCATGTTCAGGGTACAGTGGCCTTCTGTCCCACTAAATAAATGTATAGAAACAGAAAATATTGGAATATACATGGAATCTTTTTTAAATTTTCTTTTGTCTGGGAACATAATTATAAGAGAATCAAATCCTATGACCATCCATTCACACATATCCTAACCACATGTGTAACTAGTATTTTGAAAGGAAATATAAGGCAGTGAAATAATCTGCTTTAAAAATCCAACATCCTTGGGTCAAAGCCTATGAAATGTATGCCATTTGAGTTTTAGTTTTTATGAAATTGAAATGGACATGCCTACTTTAGGATCTTTAATGAGAATTGGAAGCCATATATCTCTACCTATCTATCATCTCTCCATATATATCATTTGTTAAGAAGATGGAAATCACTCCCACTTCCCTAGGACAATTAGATCAGTATTGATGAGGGGAGAAATCTTGAATTGGGTCTTTGATAGAAATTTTGTTTTAGATAAGGCTGAATTTTATAATACCTGAAAGTAATATTACTCTATTACCCAGAATTAATCAGAAACTCCACAGGAACTGTCAAAAACACCATCCAGAATATGCAAAGGGTCACTAATAGTATATGTTTTAAAAATTGTAGATTTTCCCATGTCCCATCTTTCTTTACATAGATTGCTTTTATAAATGCCTAAAACATCATAAACACTTTCAAACATTTTCCTATTTTATTTTAGAATTTTTTTTCTCATTATTTCACCTTTCCCCCAACATAATCAACTCCAAGAACTTGATATATTTACTAGAATTAAACATTATCATGAATCTTGGAATATAAAGACTAGAAACACTAAATAACTGAATAGACTGGAAACCAACAAATAACTACTATTATATATAGTTAAATCTTTTTCTAGCACATACACTTGCCAGTGAGGGACAGAAGAACCACAAAGCATTACCAGAAACTTAGTGCATTGTGTTTTCTCAGAGATCCCGCTACCTTAAAAGAGACTTACTGATTAAAACAGGGGTTCTTCATGTCATGAAGGGTAGGCTTTTCATTTTTTGTGGTCAAGTGATTATTTCACAATGCATATTTATATCAAACCATCACACTGTATATCTTGAATATATTCAATTTTTATTAGTTAATTGTATCTAAAAAAAAGTTGGAAAATAAACAAAAGATATCAGAGTTTCTCCAAGAAGGAAAAGAATGATAGTAATATACACTAGGGTCAAATTTCCCAGTTTGAATCCTTCCACTTTATCAGTCTCCCGATGGTAGAATGTTGAGGATGAACATGAGTATTGAGGATCAACCAGTTTAATATCCTCATTTTTCCAAATGAGAAAACAGACTCAAGGAATAATTTGGCAAGTTAATAGAGCAGATTAGGTAACATGAGACTTTGAGCCCCCTCATCCAAATGTTAGTTTTAGTCTATTCCATTATCCTGAAAACACTGGAGCAACCTGTGTTTTGAAGCCTCACTTGGCTTCTTGTTATCAGTGTGACCTTGAGCAAGTCATTAAATGTTCCAGATATGCAGTTTCTTCATCAAAGGGGGATGTAAGAGATAAGATTGTCCTACGACTATTTTTAAAAAACATGAAAGATCACCTAGAATGGTATTTGGCATTTGATAAATCTCAGGATTTTGAAAATTATTATTTTTCAGGGAAAGAAACAACACAGAATTAATAAGCAGCCACTTATGATGAATCATGAAGAAGAGCGGCATGAGCTGTCAGTAGGTCCTTGGAGGAAAGTGGTCCAACCTAGTCACTTGATAGTGAATGAACAATGCCCAGAGAGCTTGCAACCAGTTCACATAGAGAATTCAGCTCTCCCCTGCTCCAGCCGCCTGCCTGAAAATGCAGGACAGCCAGGGCGCTGGCATAAGTTTGAATTTATAGATGTCATTCCCTATTGACTAGCTATGATACATGGAGAATGATCTGTGAATCATCAGGTCATGGTCAGCCTGAGTCAGTAGTGAGTAGAAGACCTTGGACAAGTTGGCCAAGATCTACAGTGTAGTAAGTGAAATAAAAATGCCCCGCTGTCACAAAGGCAGGCATAAGGCCTCTGCTTAATTTAGTTTAAGAGTTACACCTAAAGCAGATAGTTTAAACAAATGAGAAATGCAGTTTTATGTTCTCTGGAATTTGAAGTGATAAATGCATAATTTGTCTCTGATAACATACCCGCATTTTTAAGGCACGTTTTCACAAACACCTTAACTTTTTCTCATGTTGGAAATGCATAATTACATAACTTTCCTTTGATATTTGGCAGTTTATGAAGAGAGAATTGGCTAACTCAGAATACAGCCACATTCAGCATTGCTCAAAAAAGGGAAAGATGGTTGAGAAAAAATGTGTCTTTTCCATAGATGTTGAGCACAGATCATTTATGTTCTTTAGCACATTTTTCTTCAATTATATCTGAGCCAAAGTTTTAAGAAACAATTTTAATCTATCCTTTGGAAAATGTTATCATCTTAAGAAATGTTTATAGGCTTAGACTAGAGGAAATTATTATTATCAATTTTCTCAAAAGGTTCATGAATAAAAAGAATTAAAATAGCCATTATCAGATTCTTGGAAGGTCCAATGACTGCCTCTTTTCCTAAAATAAAACCAGTTCTGAGCATATAGGAGAGAGGCCTAAGGATGGCCTGTAGATCTCTGTATTAATAGGGGAATGTTCATACAGATGAGGTAAATGGCAGGTTGTTGTCTCTTCTCCAAATCTTCAAAACAAAAGAGGTTCAGGACCCAAAAAAAATTAAACTATTCAGAGGTCTCCAAATCTACCCATAGAAAAATTATTAGGTAAGTAATATGAAGAGCTCCTCTTTGATGAGAACTGAATATTGAGTTTTTGGTTGATCTGAAACCTGGTCTTGCCAAAATGAATACTCTTTAGGGTCATAGAGCAATACTAGTGCTAGTATAAAGTATAGATCCATATAGAGGTCATTCAGTTGATCCTTTTATAAGAGTTAATATTGTTATATTCATTTTATAGATGAAAAACTCAAAGCACAAAGAATGAATTGCTCAAGATAAAGTAAAAATTACTTGATTCATATAAATTTAAAAGCTGGTTTTCTATTGAGCTGGCAAGTGACCTCAGCTGCACTTTTTTGGGAGGTACTGGCTGATCTCTGAACTAGGATGTATAGTAGCAATGTTGGTTGTACGTTGGATTTGGGGATAAAAAAGGTTGTTGGGAAGTAGGAAAGATACATAAACCCATCCCCTGTGATGGTTCTTCTCCATGTAGTTATAGCCTAAAATATGGACTGGTGTGATTGAGCAGCAGGCTCTTTGGATATAGGGTTGCATCTCATTAGGAGAATTTTAATTTTTCTGTTGAGGGGAAATGTAACCATGTTTGGGATGGAGATGGAATGTTTGTGAGGGACATATTTGAAGGCAACCAGTTGCTTGAGCCTATAGTTACAAAAATATACATATCTTGTAAGATTCATAATATGAAAAAATAAATCTAGGGGAACTGATATGGACCAAATTATGTTCCTTCTGAAATTCATATTTGAATCCCTAACCTCCCAACCTAATAATACGTGAAGGCAGGGTCTTTGGGAGGTATCTGCATCATGAGGATATAGCTCTCAAGATAGTATTTGTGCCATTATGAAAAAAGAAGAGACACAAGATTCTCTCCCCCAGCCCCATTAAATAAGCATGTAGGACACAGAAAGAAGACAGACTTATGCAAGCCAGTAAAAGAGCCAAACTCCAGGAATCTAATGAACTGGTACTTTGATCTCAGCCTTCCAAGTTCCCAGAACTGTAAGAAATAAATATCTGTTGTTTAAGCCATTGGTCTGTGATATTTTCTTATAGTAGCCTAAGCAGACTGACAGGGACCCTGGAAGACTAGAAAGAATCCTAAACTGAGAATTAGGAACCTCTAACTCTCATCCTGGTTTGGATACTAGCAGTGGTAACATTACCCTCTCAGCTACATGGTTTTCATTTGTAAGCTAGTATATTAAACTAGATACTCTGAGGTCTTTAAAATTTGATGTCTTGATGTCCTGACCCTGATTATGCCTTATGACTATATACTTCATATGCACTCAGAAGATATGATTTTGTAAACTCATGTGATTCTCTTCCAATAGGGAACTTGGCTGTGGGATTTATTAAAACCATTAGTTGCATTTTGTGGAACACTCAGTACCAAAGGTTTTTTTTTTTTTTTCAGGACAATTAACTAGAATGCCAGACTGATATTAAAATCTAATTTAAAAGTAGATTCTCAATTTTTCTCCCAGGATCCTAATCTTCCACCCCCATATCCAAGTTGCAAATAAATTCTAGATAGTGTGAAGCATTTCTTTGCAAGCTAATTTATCTCTTTATTTATCTCTGAGGTTCAGGTCAATTTGTTCCACTTAATGTTCTAATCACTTTTCTCTAAAGAGGAAAGGAAGAAAAATGACTTAGTACAGACTTTTAAGGAAGGTAATAGGAATAAAAAGATTAATGAAACCATCTACTCCATTGGAATATAATATTAATTTCAAGATGTGCATGAGTTAGCTGTGCTACATACCAACACCAGCTACAATGGGGCCATTTCTATTCTAGTCAGTCTCTCTCCATAGTCTATTTCCATGTTGCAAGAATCAAAACAGTTTCTTCTTGTAAGAAGTTTCACCTCTTTTTTTTTAATCCCAATAGGAAGTGAACACTGATAATTGTAAGCCAATATGTATTTAGAAAATAATATCACTATAAAGTAGATGTCAAGAGACTATATTAGGAGGTAAGCCAGATTAAAATTAAACAAAACTCAAATTTGCCCAAGTGAATCTACCCTAACATAATTAAAGGTTTATTTTTAAAATGCTATTACTGATTCTCCCTAGAAGCTTTGAGTCATATAGAACAATATACTCCCTTGGGCTGCTGTTGGGATTAAATGATCTAATACACATAAAATTCTTAGACCAAAAATCACTGGCACAGAGTAAATAAATGATACCCATTTAATTTGTTAGAAAAATTTTGTCTGGTTCCATATAAGAGACAAACATAAGCAGCTGCTTAACCAAATGAATATGCCTTTAGGAGACAACAGAAACCTAGAGTGGCAGCCCAGGGCAGGTATGAAAGCTCCATGGTGCCCGCAGGACCCCAGGTTCATGCATCTTTTCACTGGGCTTTTGTTCTAATGCTTTTGAGGACAGCTCCCACACACTCAGGCCTCACACTGACATTCCAGGAAAAAAGAAAGAAGTGGCTAAGGGCACAATGCAGTTAAGTCTGCCCTCTGTTTCTTTAAATCTGGGTTCCCTGAAACCCACATAGTAGATTTCTGGTTATGTCCCACTATAGAAGATGGTCCCATAAATCCACACAGCTGTAAAGAAGGCTAAGAAATAAAAATTTTATAACAGAGTGCATTGCTACTACTTGTAAAGTCTGCCCCCATGGTTATTTCCATCAAAGGATAAAACTAATTCTCTCTTTTTCCCCCAATTAATCTTATACAGTGATTCAGTAGGTAGGGGAAAAGGGGTGAAAAGAAAATTAGGGACACAATGGGAAGGGTTTGCCACTACCATTACAATATACATTTATACATTATCTAGTCTATCTACAGGCATCAGTTAATTTTGTTTTTCAGTAGGAATGGCAATTGATTGTCTCCCCAGGACAAAGTGCCCAAAGGTTCAGACGCAATACAAGAAGTCTTTGGCTCTGGGCTGATATTCTGTGCACATTTCCACTTCCCTGTTATTTTCATGTCTCTGCTCAAGTTTGCAGCACCATTTTCCATGAACCATCTACATTATGCCCTGAGTCATCTCGCACCTAAATAGCCTCACATTTGTCCTCTGTCTTCAGAGCAGTCCTGTCCTCCTGAGGAAGATGCAGGCCTTTCATCTTCCTCAGCTTCAGCCTCCAGCTGATCCACCTAAGTTCCAACCAAGAATATTAACAGCAGCCCCTGTCTTAGATTTGATCATATGGCTAACTGGCTGACCTGGTGTATGCTCCAAAGACTGACTGTTCTAACCAACCATTCACTGGTAGCTTCCTAGAAATGTAATTTCTTGTGCCTACCTTGGTCTTTTGGAATTGAATCTCTGGGGATGGGGCCTAAAATTCATGTGATGCTCATTGATGCTCAATTTTTAGAGAGACTGTCCTTGTTCTACAGTGCTTCTCAGCATATCTTTAACCTAAATGCTCAGCAGAACTGAAGATGGCTACCACTCACACAAAGGGAGTGCTGACTTGCCTTCTCTGTCAGCAACCATTTACCAGCAGAAAGTTCTTTAAATGATTTTGGTTTAATTGCAATTGGGATAAAGTCTAGCTGACCTGAGGAAACATGAACATTACAAATGTTATAAAATGAAGCCAATTATATAAGGCTGTGCTGATTTCCTGAGGAACGATGAATATCACTGCATACAGTCTCTAACCCAATAATCATAGTGGCCTACTTATTGTTTCACCCACTCACCTCTGTGTTTTGGAAACTTCCAAAAGCACTAAATTAAAAAACTGTACAACTCATCATTCATTCATATAAATCTATTACAGCAAACCCAGAGAAGTTTCAGTATAGGCAAAAAGATGGGGTATGTCTTTTTATGCATCCATTCAACCACTGATCTGATTTCTATCATAGTAGCTTAGACTTTGCCTGTTCTTCAATTTCGTATAAATAAAATCACACAGTCTATTCTCTTTGTGTCTGGCTTTGAACTGTCTAATGTTTTTAAGACTCATCCAGCTCTTTGAACTGAAACCCCAGCTCTTCTTTATAAGCTATATGACATTCAAGCCCATGACTCAACCTCTGTTTCCTTGGCTGAGAAATTATTTTATTAACACCTCCCCATGGGACTGCTGTGAGAATCAATATCAAGGCGCCTGGCATGGTACTCAATAATTATATCAGAATGGTTACAATGATAAAATTTACATCACTGGATTTTTCCTTCACTCTCTCCTCTTACTAAAGGAAGAAGAG
This sequence comes from Muscardinus avellanarius, assembly GCF_963383645.1. Lineage (NCBI taxonomy): Eukaryota > Metazoa > Chordata > Mammalia > Rodentia > Gliridae > Muscardinus > Muscardinus avellanarius. The sequence continues at coordinate 48,185,249 of NC_137786.1, read as the reverse complement.
AATAATTATGAAGATGACACAGCCATCATTCAAATACAAATTGTTTTATGAGGAGATAATACCCAAAGAAAACTCTACAATGCTAATTTTTTTTAAATTACTGGACTCCCCTGAATATCTGTCTCTTCCTTCCCTCTCTCCTTTGAGCTTGAGCACATCTGTAGATGTTAGCTCTGCCTTCTCTGCCACAGGTTCCATCTGGACTGTCAGAAGAAAGAAACTTCCAAGAAATTAATAATTCTAAATAATTTCAAAGAACAGGATACAATGTCCTCTTTCCCCTTCTGTAGGAAAAAAGAGAGTGAGAGGGTAGAATCAATGGTCTCTAGATGCCATCCCACAAAGAGTCAAAATAAAAATGCTAAATAAAAAGGCCTGCCTAGGTGGCTTGCATAATTTGGCTATTATAAATTGTGCTGATATAAACACAGATTTGCACAAATTGCTATAGCACTGCAAATTTAATTCTTCTTTAACGATACCAAGAAGTGGTATTCCTGGGTCATGTAGTTATTCCATTTCTAGCCTTTTAAAGAATTTCTATACTGATCTCCACAGTCAGTGGCTGTACTAATTTATAATCCTACCAATAGTATATAAAAGTTGCTATTTCCCCAGTTTTTCATCAGCATTTATTACTGTTTGTATTCTTTTTTATTTGTGGGCCTGGGGATGGAACTTAGGGGCATTGTGCCTCTGAGCTACACCTCCTGCCCTATTTTTTTTTTTAATTTTGAAACAGGGTCTCACTAAGTTGTGGAGGGCCTCAATAAGTAGTTGAGGCTGTCCACGAACCGTGATCCTCTGGTCCCAACCTCCAAAATACTGGGATTATAAGCGGGCACCACCACACCTGGCTTGTTTGTATTCTTGATGATTATATTGTTGATGTAGTCTGATTGGAGTTAGATAGAATCCCAGTGTAGTTTTGCTTTGCATTTTCCTGATTGTTAATGATGAACCAAAGAGTGGATAAGTAAAATGTAATACACACACACACACACACACACACACACACACACACACACACACAGAGAGAATGAGTTTTACCCAGCCGTAAAGAAGAACAAAATCATGTCATTTGTGGGAAGAACGAATGGATGGAACTAGAGAATATGATGCTAAATGAGATCAGCCAGTCTCAGGAGGTAACAGGTCATGTTTCTCTCATATGTAGATGCTAGAGAGAAAAGAGGAAACAAAAGCTACTTCAGATAGATGAAGAGAGAGATCAGAATAATGGAAGAGGAGTGGGAGTGGGAAGACAGGAGGGCAAAAAGAGAGTTGAGAAAGACAACAGTTAAAATAATACTGTTTCCATATATAAATATATCACTACCAGTCTTACTAACATTTACAGGGAGCGGGTTGGGATGCAGAATAAATAAAATATCCAAGAGTACATGGATGTTTGTATCACTTTCAACCTCACTATGATGTATAATTACAATTCACCAATAAAAAGTATTTTTAAAAAGCTTGCCTTTCTTCTAAAAAAGATCAGATTATTTTAACACAATTTCTTCAAATGAGGAAAAGCACTTTGCTTTCTGATTCGTTACTTTATCAACTCTATTCCTACACATGCAAGAAAACAATATCCACCTTTTTCTTGCTTTTACTCCTGATCTCCCTGTTTTGCATGTGGTCCTTTACTTCTCCTCTGATGTGCATCTATGATATTATAATGTGCACATCATTTGGGGGAAGTCTGGGTGAAGAAAGGTAGGATAGGAATCCGATTGTGTAACCCAATCCTTTTTTTTTTTTTTTTTTGTGGTACTGGGGTTCCTGGAGGCCCTTCTACCTCTGGGCTACACTCCCAGAACTATTTTTTTTACATTTTTATTTGGAAACAAGGTCTCTTAAGCCAGCGCGCGTGGCTGGCTTTGAACCTGCGCGATCCTCCTGTTTCCACCTTCCAAGCGCAGAGATTACGAGCATGCGCCACCACGCCCGGCTTTTGTGTAACCCAATTCTGTACCTTAACTCTCAGGAATAGTGTTACTAGATCAGCACTCAATTAAGTGTTGCTGAAACTTCACTTCTAAGTGATCGCTCACCACTGCCCCAGCCTGGCCAAGCACTGTCCATACACTGGGCAGAAGTAGGTCACCAGTTGAAATATGGATCTCAGGTGTTTGATCAAAACTAGATCTACTTCATCTAGGGCTTCTCCAGGCATTAGGCTGTGGCTCGTTTGTTCAGACGGGTCTTTAACACTTAAATTATTGGAGTGCCTTGGTCAGGTATGCAATAGAAAGGATGAAAAAAATGTGGACACAAAATTTTAAACCAGTGTTTAGTCCTAAAAAATGAGCAAGTCCTCTGGGATCTTACCAACTGTTCTGCTATGGATGTCTAATTATTAACATGAACATGTATATTAGAAATGACAGTGGAAAGGGGGTAAGAAATGGATGGGTACATAATTCTACATGATATTTTGATGCATTCATGTACAGTTATTCAACTTGCTTTTTCACTGTGTATGATACTTGTTGTAGGTCACAAAATTCTAAAGAAATTGTGAGATATGGCTTTACTTTAAGATATACTTTAGTTTGTCTTCTTTCATATGCTCCAAATAACCTATTGCATATATCAGGAGAGAAATTAAATACATACAATTAAGACTTTAATGGGACCTTAGAATAAGTTGAATTCAAAAGAGGGTGCATGCCTAGTTTTGATAGAGTCCATATTAATCAAGTTTCCTCCACAGACCTCTTATGTCAGAGGTTGTTAGTACTCACCTGATCTCCCTGACTCCTTTACCACCACCACCACCGTGTTTATGAATCCATTCTGGATGAGTCTTATGACTCACTCTTATCAATGGGATGCCAGAGAAGTGAGGTTCCATATCCAACCCATGACAGATGTGTGCCTTCTTCAGTCTCTCTCTCTCTCTCTCTTTCTCCCTCCCTTCCTCCCTCCATCTCCCCCTCTCTCCCTCTCCCTCTTCCTCTTTCTCTTCTTTTCCTCCTCTCCTCTCCTCTCCTCTCCTCTCCTCTCCTCTCCTCTCCTCTCCTCTCCTCTCCTCTCCTCTCCTCTCCTCTCCTCCCTTCTTCTTCTTCTTCTTCTTCTTCTTCTTCTTCTTCTTCTTCTTCTTCTTCTTCTTCTTCTTCTTCTTCTCTATCTATTTATCTATCTATCTCCCTATATCTCTTTCTCCTCTATCTCTTTTTTTGTATCTTTCCCTTGTGGGGAAAAAACCAACACAATATAGTATGGGGGGGAATATAAAATAAGATATTATTCCAACTTCAGAAAATAGTCTGAAGTTATCTTTATTTATTCACTTACATTTTTTCATATTGTTTTTATATATGATATGGAGTGGGAGTAGCTGGTAAGAAAGATAAGTATTTTGCTTCCCATGAGGAAATTTCATACCCCTGGCCAACAGTCTTAGAGATTATTTAATCTCTTACTTTTCAAATTCCACACAAGGCATAACAATTAGAATTCCATAATGGACAGCTGAAATATCACTGGCATGATACAGAAGCTTTAAATAAATTCCATTTCATCTACCTTGCACAGGTAGGGTTGAAGGATTGTAATTTTGGTCCGATTGTGGCACCCTTCAGAGATCGCTATGTTAAAAACTTAAAGGAAAAGATGATCATAATGAGATCAATGGCGAGTGGATTAGAAAAATTTTCAACAGCTTGAGTGAAAAATTAATTTTATTATTTATTTGAAAGTTTAATATTGGCAATTTTAAGACTTTTTTCTGGAAGAATGCCACCTGGGAAAATAAAGCTTAGTTCTGCCAGGACAGCACACTGGGTTAAGTGTGTGTGTGTGTGTGTGTGTGTGTGTGTGTGTGTGCATGTGTGTGTGTTGTTGTTGTTTTTGTTGTTTTTTTTTTTGAGGGGTATGAGCACTGAGAGTATAACTGAATATTTCTGTCTGCTCTAGACTTGGGAGGGTACGATATCTTTTTTTGCATTTTTTTCTTTTTAAAAAATACTTGTATTGGTGCATTATAGTCTCACATCATAATGTAGTTTATAGGGATCGTGACACACATGACACAGAACTTTCCTCCAGCTCTCTTCCTATTCTCCCCCTCCCCATACAGAATATTGAGATTGGGCTTGGGATTCTCACACATATACATAACGTCAACGGAGGTTTTTCCTTCGTTAATTTTCCTTTTCCTTTTCCTCTTTCCCTAGACCACCTCCCTCAATCTATTGGGGTTTCTTTTCCATTATCTAAAGTCCCTCTTGTATCCCAATTACTCCCTAGCTTCTGCATTTGAGAGAAAACATATGACCCTCTGTGACTGGCTAATCTCACTTAAAATAATGTTCTCCAGGTAAATCCAGTTTCCTATAAATGACAAAATTTTGTTTTTATTTATTGCTGAGTAGAATTCCATTGTATTTATATACCATAATTTTGTAATCCATTCATCTGTTGATGGACACATAGGTTGGTTCCATAATTTGGCTATTATGAATTATACTGCTATAAACATGTATATGTACATATTACTAAAATATTCTTTAGTCCCTTTGGAAAGATATGGTATGACTGGATCATATGGTGGGGTCTTCCTTTTATGAGTGATATAGTAATGAAAAAAAATGTTTCTTTTTCTCTGAGGCTAAGGGAAGAAAATTATTATGATAAAACTTAAAAAAGATTATGTGCCACAATTTTTAGAGTTTTACTATGTGACAAGCATAGAGAAGGCATTAATTCTTTCATCAGAAGAGACATAATTTCAGGCCAGTACATTTTTTCATTTGAAACAAAATATATTATGTTGAAATACAATTTATATAATGTGTGTATGTGAATATATGTATATATAAATATATATAGATACATGTGCATGTGTTTAGCTCAAAAAATACTGAAAATTATTTTCTTATATGATTAATTTACAATATGATTAAAAGAGTTTTTTTTAATCTAATGTGACATATTGCAGAAATAGCCACAATTATCCAAATCCATCTTTACGTATGTTTCTTTTCTGATGTGACTCTGGAGTTTTCCCCATCAAGTGATGGCGGCCATTTCCCTGTACCTCAGAATTTGAGCTGGACCTGAGACTTACTTTAGACCTGATGTGATAATGTGCTGGGTCTGAATCTAGATATAAAGAAAACGTGGATGCTTCCCCTGCATGATTCCCCTCCTGCTCAGTTTCAAAAAGGCAGCACGTAAACATTTCCAGGGTTGTCTACTAGATAATGATATGCACATGGCCCAGACCTCATTGCCCTAATGCCTAGCTAGTAGCCAGTCAACTCTCTGAAGTGAGGCCACCCTGCTGCGGATCACGGACATGTCATGATTAGAGTATCTCACCAAGTCCAGTAGAGCTACCCAACTGAGACCAGCCCAGATGGCTGGCTAAACTTAGTGTTTAAAGTCTCCAAACTTCAGCATGGTTTGTTAGGCAACAAGAAACAACTAAAGCAAACGGTAAGGGGTATCTTAATCTTTTCATTAATCATGGCATAAATTTTAGTAGGCTAAAAATTAATATACTTCTTTATCTTTTTATTTATTATTTATTTTATTTTGGTACTATAAATTCAATCTGAGGCATTTTACCCTGAACTACATCCTCAGCACTACTTTATTTTTTATTTTGAAACAGGAAAGAAAATACTGAAAAAATACTGAGGTTGACCTCAGATCTGTGACTCTCCTGTCTCAGTCTCCCAAATACTGGGAATATAGGCATGTGCCAACAAGCTCGGGCTATTTATTTCTAAAAAAGGTACATTCTTCCTTTCTCATTCCCAAACCATAGTCCTCCTTTCCTCCAATGCTCATCTTGGTTAATACAGAGGTGGCAGGCCTGAGTTAAAGTTCTAAATTTCTTTTATCAGGTGGACCTTGGGGTGGTCTCTTGGCCTCTCTAGGTTTTAGTTTGTCCAGCCATCAGAGTGGGAAGTAAGGCAGTGAGCAAAGTGTGCATATTTGCCTCTACCATCTTGTACCCCATTAAGATGTATGACTACATAGATATGGCTATGGTCAGTCATAAAGAAGAACAAAATTATGTCATTTGAAGGGAAATGGATGGAACTGGACAACATTATGCTAATTGACATTAGTAAATCACAAAATGTAAAAAATTGGATGATTGTCCCTAATATGCAGAAGCTTAGGTAGAAAAATGGTCATAGGAGGAACTCTATATGAAGAAGGATAAATTATAAATGAGCCAATAAGGCAGCCTATCTAAGGAGGATAGGAGAGGAGAAGAGGGAAATTCCGTAATGCACATGATGTACATTTGTAAGCATATCAAAGTCAATCACTAAGCCAAGCATGAAAAGGAGGGAGGGAGGAAGAAATTGGTTTTGAAGTGGGGAAGAGCTAAATGAATGATGTGTGCATATATGCCTCTACTATCTTGTACTCCATTAAGATGTGTGACTACAATGCACCAATAAAAAATAAATGAAATAAAATAATAAGAAAAAGATGTATGATTACAATGTATCAATAAAAATATGGTAATAATCATACCTCATAGAGTTATGAGGATTATGAGCTGATGTAGGCAAAGTATATGTGTACCAGAAACATATAAAACAGTTCTTATTTTCTCTAAATTTTCTTTTTCTTTCTACTTCTAAGTGTGCAATGATGTCCAGCATCCCCATCTGTTACTAATTAGGTCTGTAACTCACTCTGAGATAAAGGGCTAGTAACTTTTATTCTAGTTGCTTCTTTCTTTGCATCCATTTAAAAAATATTTTTCATGAATTTTGTCAGAAACTAGGTTTGATACATTAAATAACTACCATGATTTATGTTACAAAAAAAAATTCTAGTAATTAGAGAAAGTGCCTATCATGACCAAATGATGATTTTTCTTTTGGATCAAATGCAGAAAAAAAGCAAGATCAAAAGTTGTTATTTTGTGTCTGGGTACATCCTGTAAGTGACACCATATCACCCTCTTGACCCCTCCAGAAGCTTTCCATGTCACAGTGAGTGCACTTCTTACCACAGCCATTATGAGCTCTACAACCTTTGCTTGGACAGACCTACTGTTCTGTGGGAGCTCCAGACCTTTCCTCATAGGGAGCTACTGCTCTGACTCTGTGTGATCTGTTCTTGTGATCTACACACAGTGCACATCACATTCATATCTCGCTTGTGGTCATCTCCCTGACCACTCTTTCCCAGTTCACTCCCACAGCTGACCTCCGGCTCATCCCACCTTTGTGTCGTTGATTTCTCTTATCATTTATATGCCTGTTTCACTTTGGTCGGCTTCACCAACCTTCGGTTTAGAATATTACTACTGTGCTTCTGCCCACTTCTACTTTATGGGAGGGACACTTGTTCAAGGTGAGTATATTAAAAACTATTTACTCTATATTACTATTATGATGTTGAGGTAGGTAAGTTTCTTTTATCCCTAGTTTCTTCCACATTTTTAACATGAGTGGGTGTTAAGTTTTGTCAAATGTTTATTTTTCAGGACATGAGATGACTATAGGAATTATGTTTTGGTCCTTTTAAGTGAATCACATTTATTAACTTGCATATATTAGATCAGATCAACTTTGCATCCATGGATCAAAACTAACTTGGTTATGGGACACCATCTTCTTGATTGGTTTTTGAATGTGAATTGCTAGTATTATATTAAGAATTTTTGCATCTACGTTTATTGAGGATATTGGTCTGTAATTTATTTCTCGTAATTTATTTCATGGAATAATTTGAGAAGGATTGACCATAAAGAATAAAATTATGTCATTTGCAGGAAAATGAATGGAACTAGAGTATGCCAAGTGTGATCAGCCAGTCTCAGAAAGTCAATGGTTATATATTTTCTCTCTGATGGTAAAGCTTGAGAGAAAAGAGGAAATATAAGGAACTTTAGATTAATGAGAAGAGAAACCAGAAGAATAGTAGAAGAGGATTGAGAGAGTAAAGTAGGAGGGGAAAAGAAGGATTGAAGAAAGATAATGTTATGTCCATATATAAAGGTGTCATTACCAATTTCACTAACACATACAAGAAGGAAGGAGTGGGGTGATATATGGAGGGTAGCTAAGTGCTGTGCACTTAAATGTTTGCATCCCTTTAAACCTCATTATAATAGATAATTATAATGCACCAATAAAATAAACAAAAAAATTATGACTATACTGTGAGTTATGGTCTTTGGCATTATACTTTTACTTCTAAAAATGTTCAGATTATTTTAATTGACAAATAATTGCATGTACTTATGGCATACAAATTGATGTGATATTTATATATTGTGGAAAGAATAATTTAAGATAGTAAACATATCACCTCACACAATTATCATTCTTGTGGTGAGAACATTTAAAATCTATCTTTTAGCAATTTTTGAACATACAAACTCGTATTATTGTCTATAGGCACATGCTGTATGATAGAGGTCATTAGCATTATAAAGTGTTTTGCTTCTCTCATTCTTTTGATTGGAGCCTGAATTCTGTCAAAATTCCTATTTTCTTTTTATTTCCACCTGTCCTACCTATCTTTGCAAATCACCTTATTGTAACCCTTCTAAATCCCTTTGTTTGGCACACATCTTATAGATCATATACGAATTATGTTTCACTTCATTATTTTGTACATCTTTTCTTCTAAATAGAAGATTCACTATACAGTACTGACACGATGGATGTGCTCTATCTCAAATCTGTCATATTATAGGTGATTTTGGTGGTGGCATTTTATGTGTTGTGTATTATGCTGCAAAAACATCTGGGTTATTTATTAAATTATTTATTTATTTATTCACTTGTTTATTTCTCTTTAAAAATATTGTCTGCCTTTATTACTCTGGCTTTGCAGTATAGTTTAAAGTCAGGTATTGTGATTCTTCCTTTATGGTTTTTGTTGCTGAAAACTACTTTGGCTATTCTGGGGTTTTGTTGTTCCAAATTAATTTAAGAACTGATTTTTCTATGTCTGTAAGGAATGGCCTTGGTAAATTAATGAGCATTGTGTTGAATCTGTCAATCATTTTTGGAAGTATGGCCATTTTAATTATATTTATTCTGTCTATCCATGAACATGGAAGATTGTTCCATCTCTTAAAGACTTCTTCAATTTCTTTTTTCAATATTTTATAATTTTCTTTATAGAAGTCTTTTACATCCTTGGTTAAATTTATTCCTAAGTATTTAATTTTTTTTGTAGGATATCCTGAGTGAAAGTGTTTTCTGGATTTCTTTCTCAGTGGATTTATGGTTAGTATACAGAAAAGCTTTCGATTTTTTAATATTGATTTTTGTAACAGACACATTGCTAAATTTGTTAATTAATTCTATAAGCCTTTTGGTTGAGTTTGGTGGGTCTTCTAAGTATAATATCAAAGCCATAGTAATAAAAACAGCATAATACTGAAACAAAAACAGATATATAGACTAATGGAGCAGAATATAAGACCCAGAAACAAATCCACACATTTACAGTCAATTGATTTTTGACAAAGGGGCCAAAAAACATACACTGGAAACAAGATAGCCTGGTCAACAAATGGTGTTGGCAAAACTGGTTAACCATATACAGAAAATGGAAATAGATCCCACTTTCTTACCCTGCACAAGAGTCAATTCATGATGGATCAAAGACTTAGAAATTAGACAAGAGACCTTGAGGCTCCATGAAGAGGTCAAAGGTCCAAAAGGGCAGCACATAGGCACAGGTAAAAAAAAAAAAAAAAAAAAAAAAAAAAAGACCCTTCTCAACAAGACTCCAAAGGCACAAGAAACTAAAAGCTTCTGTACAGCAAAGGAAATTATCAAGAACCTCAACAGAGAGCCAACAGAATGGGAGAAGATTTTTGCCAACTACTCCTCTGTTACAGGACAGATAACTAGAATATACAGAGAACTCAAGAAACTCAGCACTAAGAAAACAAATAAACCAATCAAAAATATGGGCAAATGAACTAAATAAACACTTCATGAAAGAAAAATTCAAATGGCCAATAAATGCATGAAAAAATGCTCAACAGCATTAGCAATCAGAGAGATGCAAATCAAAACTACCCTAAGATTTCACCTAACTCCAACTAAAATGGCAATTATTCAAAACATAAACAACAACAAAGGATGTGGAGAAGTAGGAACTCTAATACATTGTTGGTGGGACTGAAAACTAGTTCAACCACTTTGGAAAACTGTACGGAGGATCATCAGAAGAATGGGAATGAACCTACCATATGATCCAGCAATACCACTTCTGGGTATCTACCCCAAAGAATGGAAACCAACTACCAAACTAATGCATGAGTATCTATGTTCATAGCTGCACAATTCACCATTGCCAAACTATGGAACCAGCCAAGATGTCCACCAACACATGAATGGATTAAAAACTATGGGATAAGTACACAATTAAATTTTACTGAGCCATAAAGAAAAACACAATTATGTAATTTTCAGTGAAATGGATGGAACTGGAGAACATTATGCTAAGTGAGATTAGTCAGTCACAAATAAATAAGAAATCAGATGCTCTTCATAATATGCAAAAGCTAAGGAAAAAAATGGGTCATAGGCAGACTCTAGATGAAGAAAGAGATACTAGCAAATAAGGCGACCTAACTGAGGAAATCGAAGGGGGAAGAGGGAAATTCTCTAATGTTCATGATGTACATTAACAAACATATCAAAGTCAACCATTAAGCCAAACATGAGAAGGAGGGAGGGGAAGGGAATAGGATGGGAATTGGGTACGGGCTAACTGGGTGATATGTGTATATATGCCTCCACCATCTTTTACTCCATTAAAATGTATGATTACAATACACCAAATAAAAAATTTAAAACAAAACAACATGTTGTCTATCAGGTGTTATTGAGCACACTCATAATCCTAGTACTTGGGAGGCTGAGACAGGAGTTGGTGGCCATCCTCAGCTACTTAGTGAAGTTCTCTACAACTTAGTGAGACCCTGTTTCAAAATAAAATATTTTAAAAAATAGGGCTGGGGGTGTATCTTGGAAGTAGAAGGCCCCTGAGTTCCATTTCCAGTACCAATAAAAAATACTGTCCATTAAGATTGTTAGCACTTTTGTTCCAGTCATTAGTTTTATTTTTAACCTTTCATAATGTTCTTCTTCCTTTTAACCTTCTACTCTTTGGTTTGCCAGCCTTAAATTACATCCTTTGCCTCTCAGACATTGTTTGATTGGCAAACAGCTTATCCTGGCTTTATATTTCTCCATCCCCTCTTCATTTTTTATGTTTGCTATATGTATTTTATCAATATATATGTGTTGTTTTAATGTTTAAATTATTGGTGCATTGTACTTATAAGTAGCAGGGAGATTCAGTGTGATGTGATTGCATGTGCACACAACATCTTTTGATATATTTCCCTCCAAACCCCTAACCCTTCCCCTAAACCTTTTTTTTTTTTTTTTTTTTTTTTGGTCCTCTTTCTCTCATGCTTCAGTGATATAACTAAAGAAATGTTTTACTAATATAATATCCCAATATTATCAAGTTTTTCCTAAATTGCCATAGAAATTCAATGTGTTCAAGAAAAACCTACATAGATTTTTGTTTTGGAAGGTGTCAAAATTTCTCTAAAGTTTGTCTGAAAGAATAATAAAAGAAATTGCTAACAACGAACCATATATGGAGAGAAAGTATCCCTCTGGATATATTGAAATATATATAAATCTGAAGCAATCAAAGCCAAAGTTCCTGGGCAAAACTGAGAGAGATCAATGGGCAAAAGTCAAGGCATACATGTAATGCAGAAGCAGAGAGGGCATTCCAAAACATAGGGGAGAGATGATTATTTAATCAACAGAACTGGACAACAGCTAGTAACTTGGAAATAAACAAACCTGAATCCATCATTCCCAGAGCAGTTTTTATATAAATGAAGGTATAAATGCCAAAAGTAAAAATAAAATTACTAGAGTATGGATGAATATATTTCAAACCTAGATGTATAATAGTTTGGTTTCCATTCTTTGGGGTAGATACCCAGAAGTGGTATTGCTGGATCATATGGTAGATTCATTCCTATTCTTCTGAGGATCCTCCATACAGTTTTTCAAAGTGGTTGCACTAGTTTGCAGTCCCACCAACAATGTATTAGAGCTCCTACTTCTCCACATCCTTTGTTGTTGTTTGTAATGGAGATATTGAAGAACTTTTAATATTCATATGTCAAAGAATTAGAATCCTTAATATATATGAAGTAGCCTTAACACAAATGAAATATCCTTGCACAAAGTGGCAGATTCATGAGTACTGTAAGCATGATACCATTTATATAAAATGGTGTACTTATTTCTATAATTCTAAAAGTTTATACAAAGAGGTTTAGAAGGACTTGCTACAAAATACTAATTATATTTTCACAGTCATAGGATAAGATTTTTGGATATTTTATTTTATTTATTTACTGTGTGTGTGTGTGTGTGTGTGTGTTATTGGTGATGGAACCCAGGGGCCTTCTATCTCTGGGTTACACTCCCAGACCTATTTTATATTTTGTTTGGAAACAGCGTCTCTCTTCCTAAGTTGCTGAGAACCTCACTAAGTACCTTAAGCTGGCATCAAACCTGCACAATCCTCCTGTCTAAGCCTCCCAAGTACTGAGATTATAAGCGTGTGCCGGCACCCCTGCTTAATTTTATTTTTGAATATATATTTTATTAAGAATTAAAAATAAGTATGTAATAATTATAAAATAATAAAGCTATTTAAAAATAAAATCAATCTTAGGAAATAGCCAAGAGATCATTGCAAAATCAAAATAAGAAAAGAGTAGTACTGATATTTTTTAAAAATATGTAATTAATATGCATATAGATAGAGACTCTAAGTAGATGGATGTTCAGGAACAATCTTTAAATTTATTATTTATGCTATTTCACTATCATCTCATCCTAGAATTTGATTTTCAAATAAAATAATTATTTATGCCAGGCGTGGTGGCACACGCTTGATATCCCTGTGCTTGGGAGACAGAGACAGGAAGATCGTGCAGGTTCGAAGTCAGCCTCGCTGGCTTAAGAGACCCTGTTTCCAAATAAAAATATAAAAATAGGTCTGGGAGTGTAGCTCGGAGGTAGAAGGGTTTCCAGGAACCCCAGTACTACAAAAAAAATCATTTATAATATTTATAACTAAGTTCATTTGTGAAATTGATATATTTGTAACTATATTTTAGGCATAGTACAGTGATAGGTAACACTGCTATGATAGTAATTTTAAGCTAAAGAATCACTTAATTTATTGGATGCATTTTCTTAACAGTCATGCCATTTTTTTTTTTTTTTTTTTGGTGGTACTTGGGTTCCTGGAAGCCCTTCTACCTCCGGGCTACACTCCCAGACCTATTTTTACATTTCCATTTGGAAACAGGGTCTCCTAAGCCAGCACGCGCGGCTGGCTTCGAACCTATGCGATCCTCCTGTCTCTGCCTCCCAAACGCGGGATTACAAGTGTGCGCCACCACGCCCGGCAACAGTCATGCCATTTAAAAATGTATTTAAATAAGGAGGCCTAACTAGGAGTGATAGGAGGGGGAAGTGGGAAACTCCCTAATGTACATGATATACATTCACAAGCATATCAAAGTCAAGCACCAAGCCAAACATGAGAAGGAGAAAGGGGTAGGAATGGGGTAGAAACTGGGAAAGAGCTAAATAAGTAATGTGTGCATGTATGCCTCTACCATTTTGTACTCCATTAAGATGTATAGCTATAATGCATTATTTAAAATTTTTTAAAAATAAAAATAAAATCTAATTAATTCTATCTGACTTAGATCTTTAATATATAAGTTTAGTATAAAATGTCATCAACAAATTTCTCATATTTTCTTTTTTCTTATCTTTCTCTCATCAAGGAAAAACAGCTTTAACTTCTCTACACAGGTGTGTATTTATGTGCATACTAGTACCACAGGTTTTGAACTACACATTTCAATGCACAGTGAACAGCATTTCTCCTATTATTTCCCAGGGGAATGGGACAACCTCTGGGCCATGTTCTAACCTTAGATATAATAACACTTCTGACTGTACAGCTTGTATAATAATGATTTCATCTCTATTGCAGACAATGGAGGAAAGGCCACATCTTACTCATTTAGTTTTATGAGAAAAAAATCACCTTCCTTTCCTTAGAGAATATAAACTGATTGTGGAAGCTACACTTTATGGGGCATTTCATTAGATAATATTATAAAATACATTCCAATTTCAAAGGAAAACCTAGAATATAAGTCAGAAGCCTTCCTTCAGAGCTCCCGACCCGAGAGGGCCAGGTTTCTTACTTTAAGCTAACACAGCATTTATCATTCTTGAAAAATATTCTAAGTAGACAGTGAATTTGGAGGTAAGGCCTCTGTGTATCTTTTTACTATTTTATCTTTAGTGCCTAGTATTAGTGCTTGGCACAAAAATAGTTACTAAATGTCTGCTCAATAAATGAACAATTAAGTAAATATTTTGGGATTGAAATGAAAAGTCTTCATAATGCATAGTTTGATTTGGCTTACAAGCATATAAGTGATAAATTATCTGCATCACTACTGCTCTAATATAAATACATATTATATTAAATACTATATGTAGTATGTATATTCATATGAAACATAAAATAGATATAAAACATATAAAATACTCTTTCTGAATTTTAATACTACCATTCTGTGTGCCCCTTGAAATGAACAGTGAATACCACCTTTCCCATTTCCATTACTTCCATAATCTTTGTCATTTTCAAGACAACTGGTCCAATGAATCCTTAATGACATCAAATACTGACTCATTCAGTGGTGACAGAAAATATGCAAGAGAGATAGGAAACTAGAAAATGCAGTCAGCCACAATTAAGCAAGTGGTTAATGGCTTCGTGCCACAGCTACAGGAGATCAGCATTTCCATCTCACAACTCTGTAAGGTGACACAGTTTATTTCAAAGCATTGGGATTGCTGCTGCTACTGCTGATTCTGCAAATTCCATCTCCATGTCAGCGACACATTACAGAATCTGAATGTTAGTGCAGCCATACGCCAAAGACATTACTGGCTCCTATACAACCAGATGCCCCATTCAATCAAGGCTCAGAGAAAATGATTCTTCTGAATTATAAGTGATCTTGCTCAATCTAAACATTAAAAGCAATTCTAGATCTCAGTTCCAAATTTCCCTTTTAGTTCACCTGCAATATTAGTTTCTTTTTTTTTTTTTTAGACTGCAATGTACAAGAATATTGTGGAAGTTATTTCCAAGTGGCTCTCAGGGATTTCCTAGCCAATTCTCAGTAATTTCTAGGAGAATCATGGATGTTAATGCCTGTTCTCTAACTATTTGCAGAAACTCAGCTACAAGAGACTCAGAAATAATCAGAAATAGAAGCTTAATAAATGTGACTCTATTTGTGTTTCCAGAAGAAGCATTTTTTTTTTGTGGTACTGGGGGTGGAACCAGGGGCTTTCTACCTCCAGGCTGTACTCACAGACCTATTTTATATTTTATTTGGAAACAGGGTCTCACTAAGTTGCTGAGAGCCTCACTAAGTAGCTGAAGCTGGCTTTGAACCTGTGTGATCCTCCTGTTTCAGCCTCCCAAGAATGGAGATTACAAGTGTGCGCCACCATGCCTGACCAGAAGCAGCTTTTTTAGTTATAATTTCCAAGTATAATTAGGAAAGTTGATGGGCTAAGGTATGAAGGACTTCATAATGCTAGTTGATCGTATTTAGCCTACATCTGCCAATTATGACATGCACCCAGAACTCTCAGGGTCTCTCCCTACTCATCTAGTTACTAGATTACTTTTGAAATCCATTCTACATTATTCCTCATTCTTCATTCAAAACAAGAATTTTACATTCTTTTTAATATCTTTTTTGATTGCCACTCTGTTCGCTAGCTATATTAACCTCATCCCCCATCCCTCTCTTTCTCATTATATTCCCCTCATTTCCTTTCTCCCTGGCCTCTATGAAATCACCAGCACAAGATTTATGTTGCATTGCAAATTTGAATGGAGACCAGAGTAGATATGCCCATGTCATATTTTTAAAGCTGTGATCCAGCACCAAGCTCCTCTAATATTTGTCCATTTAAAAATGTCCCTGGCTATGTCAGTTGAGATTTTAAATCCATGTAATTAGGGCTGAAAGGACACTTTGCAGGGTTTGAGTTGATTGTTTTATTTTTCAGTTTGTAATGATTAGATGCTGAAAAATCTTTGCATATAAATTGTAAATTATAAACAGAAAGGCAGGAAGTCAGAAGTGCAGAAAGAAAGAATAAATCAGAGCCTGTCATGGGCAAGGGAGGAATTGTGTAGTTTGACACTGCTGTAGTGCCTGAAAGAACAACACAGTGCGACAGAGGCTTTATCTTCAGCTGTCTCCGATTGTCAGGCAAATGTGCCGTCTGAGATGGGCAGACCATTAAAACATTAGCAGAGACGTGTTCATTACTTTGGTTAATAGAGTTCAGAGTTCTCAGTAAATGTAATGCTGGCCAGACAGCTTTTTATGAAGCAGGGATAGAAATATCTCTTTGTTGGAAAAAGGCTGACAGGGAGATAGCCAGGGAACAAAACTAGGAGCCTGTGTCTGGCTTGGTAAAGCTTGATGGTGAAGGACTCAGAAAGCCCAAGGAGATGCTGACGACTTTGTGTGCCTTGGAGGGAATGTTGGGCTCTTTTTCTTGTGGTTAGAAGACTCAGAAAGGAGATAGGCATGAGATAAGGTGGGGATAGATCATGATTGCTAAGCGAAGGCCTGAGAGAGATAGGTCTGTTAACTTGGTAGAAGGAGAATTGAAATTACAGAACAGTGACCAAGTAAGTCAGGGCCTGTGAGTTTGGAGAGTAGAGCTTAGAAAGACACGTGGATGCAGAAATGATATAAAACAAAAGTTAACAATCAGTATCAAATGTTCACCAACCAATCAGAATGGATGCCAGACAGATTTTGAAACAATGTCCATTGAGTCCACCTCCTTTTAGATGTCTAGTGTTTGGGTTGGAGGGAGGTTCAGGAGCCCCTCGTGAACTGGCTGGTGGTACGGCCCTGAGGAACTTGAGACAGCAACAATTTGTAGAGCAATATGGCTGAATGACTAAGACATATGCTGACAAGTAACTGCTTAGCAAAGACATTTCTCGACTCTCTTTTTAGTTAGATGGGACCATGTCACTAATTTTTGGCAAAGGACCCTGAAGGAAAGAGATGCTTTGTTCACAGCCAAGGTGATTGAGCATTGATCATTTTCCTCCAGATGATAGGGAAATCTTGATGATACAGGATTATAAGTGAATAAGATGGAAACACCCTGGGGGCCTTGGGTTATGACTTACAGAAAAGCTACTGAGGAGAACTCCCACCAGGAAAATCAGAACTGGACTTCGCATGACTAAAAAATTGAATTTTATCGTATTAATTTACTCAGGTTTGGGAATGTTTATACTTTCTTTCTTACTCTGATAAGAAAGAAATATGCCATAAAATACTTAACCATTCAATTTCATCTTGATGCATAAGAGCAGATTCCAGATTCACTTGTTTCCGTGGGATGCTATGAAACATTCTACAAAGACTTACAGAGGTCCCCATACTGTGATTTAAACAAATGAGTTTCTGGATCTCGTAGCCAAATATTTTCAAATAGGAGAGGATTTTGCTTGTTTTTATTTTCTGTTTCCTTGCATTTTAGAGCATGATTTCTATTTACATTACAGAAAAGTATGAGTAGCTTCCATTTGTATTGAGAACCTCATTTATCAAATCCCAAACCCACAGATTATTTATCACACTGTGATCTCTATAAGGGGAGAGAATGAGGAGAGATTCTTGCTCGTTTCTTAATTCATAGCACAGGGTCAATAGGACTCATTCAGTAAGTGAAGGTAATGAATGAGAGAATGAATGAATGAATGAAGTCATTGCTACAAGAACAGCAATATGCAAAGGAAAAGCAAATTAAAAGACAATCATAGGGAACAACTTGAACTCTTCTACTACTTAACATTATAATTCAGAATTCTCCATGAACCATAGGATTTTATTTTTTAGAGGAAATTTGGCAACTCTTTTTGTTTTAGCTCTCACTTTGGAACCAGAAGATGGTGGCCCAGGAGAAATGAAGTGAGCAGCTCAGACCCATGGAACTATTTTATTTCAACATTTAGATGAAAACTCTCATTTTGATAATTTAGAATAGAATTTTTTACCTGTACATTGTCACTTATTATTTTTGACTCTCAGTTGTTTTTTAGCTGCAAAACAGAAAACAGCATTCACTTACCCTATCTAAAATAGTTGCTATAATGGAACTATGAAGCAGTCTCAAAGTGCTATATTGTACTCAATATAAAAGTATGTGGCATACTTCTGTCTCCTTACCTCTTTAGTCAATTCAGGTACATGTGAGGCTGTGTGCATAATTAAATCTGAGAATTGGGATTATCTTTAACTTCACTGTGTCATTAAAAAAAATCTTGTGGTACTTATTTATCCTGGACTCAAAACAATACCATCTGCTCTTAGATATTCTTGTGAGGCTGCCTGAAGGAATAAATTGTCAGCCAAAATACAGAACTGAAAGTTTTAGGGTGATGAAGCTATTATTCTGTTCATCAGAAAATAGCTAAAGCATCTTATTAACTGAAAAGCTGGTATGTAGGGACTTTTATCATGCTAAGGACTGACTTTTCTTTTACTTGGCTTAAGTGCCTTATCCAATACCACTTCAAAACAGAAGATCTGAATTTAGATTGAGATCTAGATTCTAAAGAATACTGGATCAAGGAACACACTGCTCTTTTATATCTGGATACTCTCGGGGTGGACCTAAGGCTCAAAATCACAGTCTACAGTGGAGGATGAGCACTGGAGGATGTGATCATTATTCTCCTTAGCTGATTCTGAACACTTTCAAATGTTACCATGGAAAGTGCCAAGGGGGCAGTTTGCAGAGAATTATTTGCATGACTCCTAATTGAATGTGTCTGGCATGACTGATAGCTGGCCTCACTCTTGAATGAGGGCACTACAACCCAGGCTAGGGATGCATGGGGCCAGTTTCCCTGTCCAAAAAGCAGTAAGGGGTGAGAGGGATGACCATGAGAGGCTAGAGGCAAAACTAGAAAGCAGGAAAACTGGTTCTGATGCCTTCCATTTCTATCATGTGCTCTGCCTCCCACACCCACATGCAGCTAAAGGAGCTTGGTGCACTACAAAAAAGGTTTGTACTCTTCTTCTTCGTCTTCGTCTTCTCCTTCTCCTTCTCCTCCTTTTTTTTTTTTTTTTGTGATACTGGGAATGGAACCCAGGGGCATTCCATCTATGAGAGACACCCCTAGCCCTTATTTTGATTCTTTATTTTGAACCAGGATCTCACTGAGTGGCAAAGGGCCTCATTAAGTAGCTAAGGCTGTCCACAAACCATGATCCTCCTGTCTCAGCCTCCCAAATGCTGGGATTACAAGTGTGTGCCACTACACCCATCTCCTTACTACAATACCATCTTACTACAATACCACAGCAGAGCAGGTCTGGAAGCCTGCCAGGCATCCAGCAGCACACTGTATTTGTTTTGCATTATAGTTAACTGGTGTGAAGGTGGCCCTGTTAACAGGATACTTTCCCAAGAAAACTCATGTATAACAGATTGTCTAAAAATTCATCAGAAGAGCTAACTCACTTATCCATAGGTTAATTTTTCAATGAGCCCATATGAAGTGGTAATATGTATCAGACACTCTTCCAGGTACAAAGGTACACAGATGAGGAATAAATACATCCTGATGGGCCTCTCAAGAGACTGAGACAGAAGCTGTTTTCAAATACAGCTTATCACACACTGTTCTAGGCACAGTGAGAGATGCCCTGAGAACAGAGAGGGGTCCCTCAGCTAAACCAGCTCTGGGACAGGTACAGCTGGCACCTCAACGGCTTTCTACCACTCAAAAAAAAAAAAAATCCAAAAGACTAATCAAGTATACTCCCAGAGGAGAAATCAGTAGGGTATCACCTTTCTTGTGAAATCTAGAACAAAGGGTCCTTGATGAGATTTTGTGCCGTTGGGATATCCCACAGGCTCCAAAGACCAGAAATGGCCTGCCAAAAATCACAATAGGCAAGAGTGAAGCTGAAGCAGGGCATGGTGGTGCACACTTGTAACCCCTGTACTAGGGAGGCTGAGGCAATAGGATTGCAGTTTGCAGCCAGCCTCAGCTACTTAGTGAGACCCTCCAAAACATAGTGAGACCCTGTGTTGCAACTTAGTGAGACCTTGTTTTAATGTCAAAAGTTAAAAATAGGGTGGAGGTATGGCTTGGAGGAAGAATGCCCCTAGATTTGCCAGTACCATGGGGAAAAAAGTGAAAGTAAATGAAGTTTGCTTCTGGAATCACTTTCCTCTCCTGGAGTGAAGTGAGAAGGCTAAGTTACACATTTTCAGGCTCTGCCTGACTAGTTCAGTCCCCAGTATCTACTACCTGGAGGCTCATTCTACTCCTCCTACCCAGAATACTCTGCTCCTTCCCCAACCTCTCAATCTCCAATTAATTTCTGCTCCATCTCAGGGCTCAGAGAAGTTATTAATTCTTCTAGAAAACTCCTACACTGCTCCCACAGAATTGCCTCCCTGACACCCACTACTTGGTGATATCTACTCTTTCATAGGTTTTACTAATGGCAATTTCTCAAACTTTCACTCCTGTCTGGTTTAAGATCTCAGTCAGGTGTGGTGGCGCATGCTTATAATCCCAATATTTGGGAGGCTGAAACAGGATTGCAGTTCACAACCATCCTCAGCAACTTACGCCCTCCACAATTTAGTGAGATTTGGTTTCAAAATAAAAACAAAGCAAGGCTGTGGTGTCTAGCTTAGAGGTAGAAAGCCCCTGAGTTCAATTCCTTACAGGAGGGAAGGAAGCAAGGAAAGAAGGAAGGAAGAAAAGAAAGGAAATCTACTTCTTCCTCTTTAAGCACAGTGTCTGGCAAATAGTGTATGCTCATAACACACATGTGTAGGCTAGACAGATGGTGGTGGGTAGGTGGATGGAGAAATGAGTAAATAGTATACCTTTATTTTTCTGTCACCTTTAAAGAGCCCCTAGAACTCCCACCAACTATCCAACTTGGACAATTTATTTTTGCATTCCTTCCAGCTAGCTGTATTTCATACATCTATATCAATCAGAAACATATTTTATCTTATTAGAAGTGAGACACAGGATTGATTGGTCATGGAAATATATCCATTTAGAAGAGCTACAAGAAAAAATTAGAATGCGGTGATATCTCAATTTGTACGCAGTGGTGTTAATAATCAGTCCAGGCACTTGCTGACACGTTGCAGACTAATAACATTACAGTGGGGCAACCTGTTCAATTTCACTTGAACCTAATAAGTCTACTGGCTGCCTCATCTTCCTCTGCAGTAGGCTTCGTGTGGACCATCTCTTTTCCTGTCCTAATGTCTCTACTACCTTGAACACTCTCTTGGAAATTAACTTCCTCAAGTGACAGCTGCTTGTAGATCATAAATCATTTTCTCATGAATATTACTTGATTCCTGAAGCACTCCGGTCAGTTAATAACCAACAAATGGCTAACTCAGCACTCCGTGTGAGCTCTGTCAACAGAATTCAGGGTGCAGCCTTTCCTCACAAGGGCTCCTGTGGAGCTCGTCCAACCCTCCTGCGAGGACCCGCTTACAATGAGGAAAAGATAGAAGGAGGCCCTTAACAATGGAGCCACTGGGGAAGGTGGCAACAGTTTCTTTTTATATGGATTCAAATATTCTGAATAATTTTATCACCATAAATAGCACGAAAATGAGGAAATAAATTATATAAGAAGAACCAAGAGCTTTCCCTGCCCAGCTGGGGGCCATTAGTGAGTGATGTGCTCCTGAAATCCCTCTGCTCCATCCACCAGCATGGCTCATCCAGTTAGTGAAGGAGCATACGAAGCCAGGCACACAGCGATGCTGCAGGAGTTGGTCTCTGCCATTCCTTGGGCTGCAGGTTTCAAGAGAACTTGGGGCTTCTGCACCTAAGCCACCACATTTTAGAACTCCACTTATTAACCGTGACAGGTATTTTTAAAAAAAAAACTCAGTGAAGAGAGTTATTGTTTATGTTATTTATATTGTAAATTTACTAGAATATATCAGATCAGTGTTGGCTTGTGGGAAGGGTGGTCATTAAAAGCACAAGTTCCCTACGTTCGTATCCTGGTTCTTCCATCTACCAGCTGTGTGCTCTTGAACATGTCATAACTTTTCTATGCCACAGTACCTCCCTACAAAATGGGGACAGTGATAGCAGTGCCTGCTTGCAGGTGAACCTACTAACCTGAGGGAGACCAACACTGCTTTCTGTGGAACACTTCTGTAATTACCAAGTCGTACATTTGCTTGACGGGATGCTTTGGCTGGTGGCCAAATGTTGATCCTAAACATGGTGAACCATTGAATTTGAGCCATTACTGAGTCGGAATTCAAGAGTGACTTGGGAAATCTTAATCTATGGCAGATGAAACTGAGGCTCAGAGAACTGATTAGTTAACACAAAGTTGTCCCTGGTGGCACCAAGGCTACACATTCCATCTGTCTCAGGACCACTGAATTTTCCCTCTAATCCACTTCTCTCAGAACATTGAACTCAGTTATCTACTCTGCTCATATTCACTCAGCTTTCCCATTTAATGCAAGTACTGAATCTACTCAACCAACCCCATTGTACCTACTGGGATTTGATAGCAAGTGTCAGTAACATTTTATGTATCATGACAATGACAATAATAGATATTACTACCTGAGTGTCATATTCTCCTATAGACAATTCTCCTGTGGTATGACTTTCCTGGAATAATCATGTGAGAAAAAGCTAATAGAAAAACAATACGCATGGGTGACTGCATCATTATACTGTTTTGTTCTTTACAACCAAAAATATTCCCCTTATCCCACTGAGAACGAAACCAAGGGCATTTTACCTCCAGACTACACCCTCATCTCTTTTTAAAATTAGTATTCTTTTCTATTTAAAACAGGGTCCCACTAAGTTGCTGAGGGTGGCCTTGAACCTGTGATCCTCCTGTCTCACCTTCCCAAGTACTAGAATTACAGGTGTGCACCACCACACCTGGCTACCTATGAACATTTTTAAAGTCAGATATTTATTTTTTGATTGTTCTTCTAATCCCACTGCTTTCTCCCTAGGGAACTCTCCCCACTGTGTGTAATATCCCAGGGGGTATAAACTAAATAGGGCATTGAACTAAAACCCCCACACAGTTAAACGAGGCAGGAAACCTTTTCAGGAGTGGTGTCATAATTAATGAGATGTGGCCACACAAAGGCATTGTTTCAGAAACAGGCAATTTACAATGGGGAGTTTGGAAGGTCATTCACAGTGGCTCTAAAGATAGAAAATCATTACTTTCAATCACGCGTCAGCCTGGAAGCCAAAGCAGATATTTTAATGTATGTTTCCAACTGAGTACAATTTGCCTAAATTTTAAAAAAGAAAAATGTGGTACTTTGCCAATAGACTATCTGTAGAGCTAATTACCAATTACATATCACTGAGTTTGATACCTGTCAAGTTGCAACCTTAGATTTCCCCAGTATGTTGCATGTAGTTGAGCATTCTAACTGCTAATTAGAGTCCTGATAGCTAAAAGGGCTTTGTCCTTTTAAAACCCACAATATTACGTCAATATAGAATAATCATTTCTTAGTGAGTCTGGAATAAGTATCAGTTGGCCAGCTTATTTTAAGCAATGTTCAGCTATTCTGCTTCTGGTGACACTTGAGGCTATTTTTAGGACCAAAATAAAAGCCTTTTTTTTTTCTCTCTTTCTATATATCTTCAAAAATTGCTCTTCTATTTACTTACAGAAGTCAGGAGCGAAGTTAAATTGGCCACATTATTTCCAAATCACAGAGTCAACTGAATTCAGATTGTAAAATGAATGGAGACAATTATTACTAATCTTCATCTATATCAAAATGTATTTAATTTACCAAAATAAAATTGTTCTTATTTTCCCCAAGTTACTGGCATTTATTGATATATGTAGAATAAAAGAAAACTAAAAATCCAATTAACTGTTTTATAAGAAATCGAGTCAGACAGTAGTCTTAAGAGTATGAATTGTATAAATTGGATTTAAATTCTAGCTCTGCTACTTACTACCTAGGTGACTTTGTAGGAATTACTTAATTTCTCTTGAGCTCTAGTTGTTCCTTATGGGCATAGTAACATTGACATTATAAAGTGCTATGAGGATTTATGGAATAGGGTGTATAAGATACTAGCTCGGTGTTTGGTAGTTCGAAGATGATTAATAAGTCATTATTATAACACCTGAGGACATCAAGGGAAAAAAGCCCATCATGTTTTAGAAAACTTTAATTCCATCTTGGAATTTAAGTGTGAGTAGCTGTGGTGTAAAGGTGTCTTGTGGGTCTCATGCATAGTTCACAGAAGTCAATATCAGGGGTTAAGATTTTGAGATACGAATTGATCAGATAAATCATTTAGGAAATTCAAGTAGAGGCTGAACAATCCCCAAGAAGTCCCAGTTATAACAAGTTGAGCAGAAAGAAGCAATTAATAAAGAAGGCCCTTAGCCAGGCATGGTGGCACACACCTATAATCCCAGTTCTTGGGGGGGCTGACAGAAGGATCTCAGGTTCAAGGCCAGACTCAGCAACTTAGAAAGGCCTTCACAACCTAGGGAGATTCTGTTTCAAAATAAAGTATTTAAAAAAGGGGTCCAGATATAGCTCAAAGGTGGAATGTTCCCTGGGTTCAATCCCCATTACCAAAAATAAATCAAAGAGAATTAGAAGAAACAGAGATATGAAAAAATTAGGAAACATTAATGCCATGGGACCCAAAAGAGACCTGAGCAGAAGATGGCTGAGGGAACATGAGTAAGTCTTTGTATTTATAATTAGGAACAAGTGTCCAGCATTAGTGTGAACAGTTTTGATGGCCAGCTGGAATGAAAGCCAAACTGAATGAGGAGTGTCATAAGTCCAGGAAAGGGTGATGGTGGTTGCTGTCAAGAAGCCTGCGAGGGAAGAAAAGAAAGAAGCCAGGGCACATAGCTTGGAGGGGAATGGGCACAGTCTATTGTCACTGACCAAAAACCTACTTGATTTCCAAGGTGCACAGCTAGACACTATTTCCCAGTCTTTACAGTTGGACATTTAACCTAATTTTTGTCAAAATAGTGTAAGTTGAAAATATAGAACAATTTTTTTTTTTTTGCAGTACTGGGGATGGAACCCAGGAGCATTCTACCTCTGAGCTATACCCCCAGCCTTATTTTTTATTCTTTATTCGGAAACAGGGTCTTACTGAGTTGCAAAGGGCCTCGCTACATAGCTGAGGCTGTCTGTGAACATGGATCCTCCTGTCTCAGCCTCCCAAATGCTGGGATTACAAGTGTGCACCACCATGCCCGGCCAATGTTTTTAAGAAATAGCTATGCCTTTTCCAAGACCTCCAGAAGAAATGCCTTTCTCCACTGTTCTCTCCACATCTTGCCATTCTCTTTGTCCTTAATGCCCTCAGGGCTACATTGGGAAGTATGTCCACCTTGGGAAATGCACACCTTTTTGATGCCTACTCTTTGTTAGTATCAAGGATGTTAAAAAGTCACATGCATTTGTGGGGGAGGGGTCTGGCTTCTATGGCAATATAATTCTTTCAAAACGAACAGAATCCATGTAATGAATGAATAGTGAATGCATTATGTATGTTTAGCTTTACTGGGAAACTATTCATTTTGTAGCTATTTATTTATTTATTTATTTATTTATTTATTGTGGTACTTGGTATAGAGGCCAGGGCATTCTACCTCTAAGCTATACCCTCAGCCCTATTGTTGTATTATTTTTATTTTAAAACAGGGTCTCACTAAGTTAATGAGAGTCTAACTACTTGCCAAGGCTATTCTCAACCTGCAATCCTCCTATCTTAGATTCCCAAATACTGGTATTAATAAGCATGTATCATCATGCTATTATAGCATTTTAAAATAGGGAAGTGTGTTAAAAATTCCAAAGAGAACTTTGTATTTGTATACATTTTAAAGACAGAAATCATGTATAAGGAAAATGTATATGACTTGCTCTAAGAATTTTAATATTTTATAAGAATATTGCTATTTCTTGTTTATTTGAGGTTCTAAGAACAACAAATGCAGATTCTGAAGTAGAAAATAATTAGGGCACAATCCCATAATCTCTTCTATTGTTATGTCCAGACGGATTCCTTCCCCTTGTAATATTTTCTCTTTCTGGGCTTATTTGCACTATAATTGTCAGGGCTGGTTTTTATTATTATCAGATAAGAAAGAGTAAAGAGGTAAGAATGTCTCATGAACAAGAAAGTGTTCACGTGACCCACCAATCTATGATCTATTAACTACTGAATATAGCCTGAGCCAGTAACTTTAGACCCTCCCTTATTTTAGGAATCAATTCATTTTCCTATTTCTTTATTTGCTACTTGCTATGATAAAAATTAGTCAAATCACACCAGAACCTATTACATGAAGTTGGCTGCAGCTGATGACAGTCAGCCTGCCAGGGAGATCAAAAGCAGGGAAGGCAGTTTATTCACTAACATGATGCCAGAATGTTTCCTTTGATTGGATGAATGGAAACTCAAGGAAAGATCTGATGAATAAAATATTTATATTCTTGTTCCTAAAACAAAAGTACAAAATACCAATAATACATAACTATAACACACCAACAAAAGTATAAGAAATATCAACGATATAACAACCATAATTGCTCTTTGGAAGCCTCTCCTGTCAAGTGACTGGAAGGTTAGTGTGACTATAATCCTGGCTAGAGTCTTAGTTTATAGCAAAATAATGGCTGTCTTCATTCTATAACGCGGTGGCATGTGCTTAAGCTCCTTCCAGAGAAGGCCCCTCCTCTGATAACACTGTCCCTGAAGGACATCTGAGGTTTTATTCAGTTCTTCTATTTTAGCATGCTTTGTCCATGCTTATGAGATTATTTTTAGAGTCAGACATGTCAGCTGCATCTTACAGACCACTTGAAGCAAGGCAGCCTCAAATAAAAACAGCACTGAGCATCATGGAAGTAATTATTATTTATAATTACTTCCTCACGGTATGTTGGCTCATAAATTTTAATGGAGCGCTCTCTGCAAGGGTGATTGCCAACCTTCCTGGCATTTGTGGGATAAATGTTTATCCAAGCAAGAATAATATAGTCTGGAGTGATTTCAGAGTCCGCCTGAATCATTCCTTCCTTATTATACAAGGTTATTTTAAAGACACAGGGTTTGGGGGAAGGGCAGTACTGATGGCTACTCTACTTTGGAAGTTCTGGCAGTGTACCCAGTGACTTCTGATATTTATCTTCCTGGCAGAGATGTAGGTCAGTACAAAACAGCTTCATGGCAGGCAGACAAATTTACTGCCAGCAGCTGGAGGGCCATTCATTCCAAGATCCAGGAATGACTTGATTTCGGGAACAGATGCAGTCAAGGCTGCTCCCCGCTCCCCCTCTTTATACACTGTTGGCTAAAGGAAGAGGAAGAAATGGAGCACACTGTCAGAAGGCACTAGGAATGGAATGTGTCTTTGCAGAAACACAGCCTGAGTGAACATTTACATTGCACCTTTGTGTATAGGAGATTCTCTTTATGTAGTGAGTTTCTTTAGTACATTTAAAGGCCACTGATTATTTGACAGAATCTGGGGAAACAAAGATTATAAATGCTAGGAATCCCTGACAATGAAATCTTATTGAGAAAGAAAGAGGTAATGTCTATAGTTATGAAACAGAATTTTAAGAAAATACAATTATATGTAATCGAAATGGCAGTAACATACATGCTATTAAGAAGATATTGTTTGCATCTGAGTCCTACACATATTGAGCCTGAGAGAAGTTGGGAGTTGGTGGTTCATTTGGTAGAGAATCCTGGGAAACATAAACAAAACAACAGGATGATTACTAATGAATACTTTATGTCTCCCCACCCCTGCAATCATACATCAAAGCCATAATTTCCAATGTGATGGTATTGAAGGTGCTGAACTCTGGAAGGTCATTGGGTTTAGATGAGATCACAAGGAAGTGGCCCAGAATGATATTAGTGCCCTCATAAGAAAAGACCCAAGTTCCTAAATGTGTTCTCTGTCACTGTCATGTGAAGATACAGCAAGGAGACATCCTGGAGGAGTGCCTTCACCAAAAAAAATTAACCAGCCAGTACCTTGACCTTGAAATTCCTACCCTCCCAAACCATGAAAAAACACATTTTTGTTGTTTAAGCATCTAGTCTCTGGTAATTTGTTATGGCAGCCCAAGCTTAGACAGAGAAGTGAGACAGAAAAAGAGAAAGAATGTAAAAGATAAATTATCCATGGCCTCAATTTTTATAATATATATTATCAAGGTCAAAGAAAAATATATCTAGAGGTTATCTTTTTTCTCTTTCTTGACCCACTCTTTTTGCTGAGGAAGGAGGTCTCGCTACTGCTATAATATGCTAAACAGCATACACAAAGTATTCCTGAATTTTCCACCAGTAAGACAGAAAGCTGGAGGATTTATCAACTCGCTCTAGTCCTATTCAAGGAGTCACTGCCTATACAAATGCACTGGAGAGTTGGCAGCAAAAAGAGGGATTCATGGTACTGCATTTCCACCTACACTTGTGAGCTAAGACCTAGTCAGCTAAGCTGTCAGAGAAAGCATTGGTAGAATTCAGAAGGGCAGGTGTGGTGTGCTTGAGCTGGACACTGA
Organism: Muscardinus avellanarius; assembly: GCF_963383645.1. Classification (NCBI taxonomy): domain Eukaryota; kingdom Metazoa; phylum Chordata; class Mammalia; order Rodentia; family Gliridae; genus Muscardinus; species Muscardinus avellanarius. Next base: position 48,156,438 of record NC_137786.1, on the reverse strand, counting down.
GCATGCCCAGACCTGACCACTGAAGCTGGGGCTAAACATGAGAAGCAGGTCAAGGAGCCCTACTGGGGCGTCAGAGGCACCTGTTTACACATATCTACTGAATCAGAAAAGAGCATTTTCAAATGATGCCAACTGCTTTGAGAGCTTCCAACAGTGTTTTATATCCCTTTCTTTAAAGATTTATACATATTAGATGCCTAAGGTGCCATATGATACCTATTCTCTGCTCTTTTCAATTCTGTACTCTGGGTCTTTGTTCTGACAGTGTTTTTGTATAGGTTTTCAGTCTTTGCTGAAGTTTTCATTATGCTTACACCTAACACTTCTTACTTAAGTTGTAAAGTGGATGGCAATTTCAAAAGAACAAGGATGTATTTATCACTTATAATGGTTTTGAGTTTAGTGCAGCTTGTCTTTTTAATATATTTTTACTGGTGCACTGCAATTATGTATCATAGTGAGACTCAAAGTGATACAAATATGCATGCACACAGCACTTGATGATTTACCCACCCTTCCCCATACATAGTTTGGAAGCATTTATTTTATTTTTTATTACTTTTTTATTGAGAATGGTATACACTAAAACTATGGTTGGTGCCCTCTCCCCACCCATTCCCTTCCCGTTCCCCCCACAACAATGAGTGTCCAGGTTGACCATGGTATATTCATACTTTTACACATATTTGGATGGAGCTCCTCCATTAATCAACCTCAGCCTTCCTTCTCTCCTATCCTTCCATTCCAGCTTTACTGAGGTTTCCCTTCCATTATCTGGAGTCCCTCTGGTATCCCTAGTACTCTCTAGTTTGGGCATATTAGAGAAAACATATGTCCCTTTTCTTTCTGTGCTTGGCTGATCTCACTTAACATAAGTATGCATATGTTACTGTAGTTCTCTGATTTCAACCCCTTTGGAAAAATACCCAGGAGTGGTGTGTGTGTGTGTGTGTGTGTGTGTGTGTGTGTGTGTATTGGAAATTGAACTCAGGGGCATTCTACCTCTGAGATACACCCCATCCTAGCCCTTTTTATTTAATTTTAATTTGAAACAGTCTCACTAAGTTAAGGGTTTCCCTAAATTGCAGATCTTTGTTCTCCAGATCTTTCCATCTTCCTGCGAATGGCATGATTTTGTTCTTCTTTATAGCTGAATAGCATTCCATTGTGTGTATTTCCCATAATTTTGCAATCCATTCATCTGTTGATGGAGACCTAGGTTGGTTCCATATTTTGGCTATTATGAATTGTGCTGCTATGAACATAAGTATGCATATGTTACTGTAGTTCTCTGATTTCAACCCCTTTGGAAAAATACCCAGGAGTGGTAGAGCTGGATCATATGGTGGATCCATTCCCAATTTTCTAAGAAATCTTTACACTGATCTCCATAGTGGCTGAACTAGTTTGCACTCCCACTAAGAGTGTAAAAGAGTTCCTCTTTCCCCACATCTTTGCCAGCATTTGTTGTTATTTGATTTCTTTATGCATGCCACTCTGATTGGGGTTAGATGGAATCTCAGCATAGTTTTGATTTGCATCTCCCTGATGGCTAATGATGTAGAACATCTTTTCATGTATCTATTAGCCATTTGTATCTCTTCTTTTGTGAAGTGTCTATTCAGTCCAGTTGCCCATTTCTTGATTGGGTTGTTTGTTTGGAAGCATTTATTTTTAAGAAAAGAATTGATAGATGTGTCTTTGTAAATCGTTTTATAAAATGCACCCAAAACACCATAAAAAATTAAAGGCAAACAATTAGAAAAAATATTTTCATGGAAAACAAGCATATTTGTAGGAAGAAACCGTGTGATAAATCAATATGAAAAGTTAATAATTTATAAAGAAAACATCCTAAAAGATAAAAGGAAAATTAAGTTGAATTTAAAATTGGCACCCAAAACAACAATCATGCCAAGGATTGCAGAGTTCAGTGAAATGAGCATCTGATGCTGTCTTGTTAAAAGTATAAATCATAGTACTAGGGCATCAACTTGGTAACATGGATTTAAGAACCCCAAAATTCTATTACCTAGGATTTATCCATGCAGTGAGGTATTATATTATTGAAAATTCTCATTATTTACAATCAAAAATCAAAAATCAAGATAAAAGCTAAAGATAGTAAAATAAAATAGCCCTATGTTGCTAGCACTAGCGCAACCCAAAACAAATTTATTTCAGTCTTAAGGATAATTATGAAGAAGCCTTGAGTGAGTGGCTCAAATTACTTTTACTTTCTTCCTATTTTTTCTTTTCAGAATTTTTATCTCTCAAAGGATTATATTAATTTTGAAATTTATAATATATCCCAACTATAAAAGTTACTCTAAACTCTGTCTATTCTCTTTTAGTTAAGTCCTATTGTAGGAAAATTAAAAAAAATATTTTGGTGGTATCTGGAATAAAAATCCTACTGGTTTTATGGTTCTAGCAACAGAATATAAAAAGATAATGAATATTTAGTCACTGAGATGAGAAAGAGAGAAGGAGGGAGGAGGGAAAAAGGGAGAGGAAAGGAGAGAATATGAGAAGAGAGGGGAGGGGAGGAGAGGGGAGGAGAGGAGAGGAGAGGAAAGGAGGGGAGAGGAGAGGAGAGGAGAGAAGAGGGGAGGAAAGGAGAGGGGAGACACCAGAAGAGCGAAGGGAAGAGAAAGACAAGTATAGATGCAGAGGATGAAAAGCAAGCACAGGACTAGAGAGTAGTGCTTGCATGTTTAACACTTGTTTTCTTTTTTGAGTCCTATAAAAATCAGAAAATCTGCTAAAAGATAGGTAAACCAATCAGTTTTCCAAATATGACACCTCTGTGTATAATAAAACACCAGAGATGGGCAATTGGAAGAGAATTATTAAAATATACTCAAACTGGAAAATAAAATTGAAAGTTTGTTCTTTTAATTAAAAAAAATGGATGATGATAATGCTTTGTCCAAATGCCAAGTTCTTCTCATGGTTACGACTCACTAGATATTCGTATACAAGAGAAAATAATAATAACCTAATCTATTACTAAAATGTTCTTTTCTAGTTATACTTCTGATTTCCAAATCCTCTTAACCAGTTTTCCTCAGCATTTCAAGACAATGTAGTGAATATACAAAAATGATACAGAGGCATGAAGTTAATAAGAACACCTATGAAAGCATTTGACAGAGCTCAAACGCAGGGGGCTGAAATTCTCTGTGCCTTCCTTTCTTCTTGGTGGCCTAGCATGCCCCTTATTGCCTTGTGTCCCCTCGGAACTGAAAGAACTATGAGTCATCAGTTTGTGGATGGCTCATTTCTTATCCTGGTCTGGCACTTTCTTCATCTGTTTGATCTTTCCTCAGTAGAGAAGGTTGACAATATGACCTTAATATAACTGGAAAACAGACAGCAGGAAGTACTTGGTGATTGCATAGTCCAAATGGTGGGATAGGATGTGAGAAGCCAAATTAGAAAATCTAAGAACAGCAGTATAGGCAGATCAGTAGAGCCAATGTAAGCAAAGGGAGAGCAAAAGCAAGGTGATGGTTAATGAAGGGGCAAACACAGTAGGGCATGAGCCAAAGACAAGAGTCAAAGTTCAAGGTATGATGGACATTTGATCACAAGATGCAGAGATTAGCAATCAGGGACAAGAGTCTATTTTCTGAAAGGAATGAGCTGGACATGGTGGTGCATGCTTGTAATCCCAGCATTCGGGAGGCTGAGACCTGGAGGATTGCAGTTCACAGACAGCCTGAGCTACTTAGTGAGGCCTCTGCAACCCAGTGAGACCTGGTTTCAAAATAAAGAATAAAAAGAATAGGGCAGGGGGTGTAGCTCGGAGGTCAAATGCCCCTGGGTTCTATCCCCAGACCCGCAATAAATAAATAGATAGATGAAAGAAAGAAAGAAAGAAAGAAAGAAAGAAAGAAAGAAAGGAAGGAAGGAAGAAAGGAAGGAAGGAATGAGATGCTAAGAAATGAGACCTAGACAGAAGTCCATCTACTGGACAACTATAATGGAGAACAAAAGAATTTCTAGGAATCCAGAATACGAGGAAGATCAGGAAGATGATCTACTTGACACTGAGCAAGTGAACAAGTATGTTTTGATTTTACATAGTCCAGTCATCTAAAAAGACTAGTCTTGCCGGGCGTGGTGGCACACGCTTGTAATCCCCATGCTTGGGAGGCGGAGACAGGAGGATCCTGCAGGTTCGAAGCCAGCTCTGCTGGCTTAGGAGACCCTGTTTCCAAATAAAAATATAAAATAGGTCTGAGTGTGTAGCCTGGAGGTAGAAGGGCTTCCAGGAACCCCAGTACCACCAAAAAAAAAAAAAAAGGACTAGTCTTCACATTGGGGTGGACCCAAAATAATAAGTAACTTTTTGGCTGTCCCAAGTTTGTAAGTTTGAGGAGAATGAACCAAAATAGGTAATTAATATAATACTCTCTTCTCTTTGGTCTTCTCTCTAGTTTTCCTAACTTGGTAACATTTCACTTTTAATGTACTCAGAAACTTCTAATGTCTTCTTTAATGCACTCCTCAGATGCAACTACAAATTAGATAACCAGAATTAAATAACATGTTAACATAAGCCTATCATGTCCCTTCCTGTTATTCTGTTACCAACTCCATACATTGTTTGCTTTCTAGAAAACTTCTCCTTCTGAACACCCTAATAGCTACATCATAATCCTAAACTGTCTTTCCATCCTGTAACAAAGGGCTCATTGATTTTTCTTTGTGTTAGAAAAGGAAGCAAAAGCCTGTGGACACTGGCCTGGAGGCAAAGTATGCTCCAGAGTACACCCTCAGGCAGTAGATGAGTAAGTCAGGAGAATCAGCAGATATACAAACTGTTCCTCATGGGCACTTACACCATCCAAATCCCAGGAGGTTTCTATGTCCAGACACTATTAGTCTAAATTTGATCCCCAAGATGACAATTCTCTGTCTGGCTTAAAAATATCCAATTCTCTAGAAATCATTCCTGCAAGCTCAGGGATCTATTCAATTATACCAGATGACACAACTAAAAAGTTTTTCTTGAAGGAAAAAGTCTTTTTAAGTCAACAATTTACTACTGTTGTATTTTTAAAATCATTTTATTCAGACTAAGATGCATTTACTCAGAAAGTTTCCATGAAGGGTGGAGATGAGCCTCCTGACATAAATCTTCCTATACTGAACCAAAGTCATTTTTCCTTATGCATCTGACCATAAGATTTCCATTCTACCACTTTAATATATCTTTTTATTTTGTTCTCTCAGAAAGTAGAAAATAATTGATCATCTTTACATAGAGATGAGTGCAGTCAGGAATTGAGAGTGTACAGCCAAACTAACTTCTTAATCAAATGTTTATAAATAAGCACAATTGTAACTCTGTAACTTAAGCACCCTCATCCAACATTCCATGTATTGATTTCTCTGGGCCAATCATGATAGGCACGAGGACTCCTAAGTTAATGAATAAGTAGTCCAGTGCCCCACAGGAGTACATGACTTAATGGAAGAAACAAGTAAGAAACACAGCATTTATTTATTCTCAAACATATTTTATCAGTGCATTGTAATAAAGTCAACATTTAAATGACAGACTCTTCCTGTTGTCTGTGTAAATAGTAGGACTTTTAGTCAGATATGGCAAATTTTAACTCTAAATCTCTCTCCATTCGTCCCTCTTCTCTACGTGGAAAGAATGTCCATATTAAGTTATTTTTCTGGTGCTATTTTCTATTGCATTATCATTGCACAAGTACACATAACACTAGGGCCATGGCGTATTCCATTGTGGATGATATGGCTTAAGCTTATGTCTTCCCAATCACTTTTCTTCCTGTCATCTACTCTTAAGAGACCCTGGGCTGGCTGCATAAGATCTGTCATCCCCTAGGGGGTAGCCTCATGATAAGAATGGAGGAAAAATATGTCTCTATGCTCCTTAGCATCCTAATATGCACAGAGCAATAGTTTTCCAGGCACAGGGATCCCTGCCTTTATCTATGTAAGGGGTCAGGAAATTGGAGGAATAATACATTGGCTCCCTACTCAGCCCTGCTTAAAAGTGTTCAGCTTCCTCTACTCTCTGGGATTTTGAAGACATGGCTCCATGACTTTAAAAATATTTTTGAGAATCACTGTAGCAAATAGTAGAGTTTGAGGGACAAAGCCTCTCTTGGCTTGAGGTAGAGACAGTTCTGAAACCTCTCCATTTCAATTTATTTCCAGGACATAGAAGAAAAAACTGAGCTGAATGGAGAACAAGGGAAAATGCCTCTAGATCTTCGTATCTTAAGGATGTAGTGTGCCGGGCATGGTGGTGCACATTTGTAATCCCCGCGCTTGGGAGGTGGAGACAGGAGGATCGTGCAGGTTCAAAGCCAGCCGTGCTGGCTTAAGAGACCCTGTTTCTAAAAAAAAAAAAAAAAAAAAGAATGTAGTGAATAGGAATGAAAAGAAATAAAAAAGAAAGAAGATAGCAGCCAGTGGAACAAGAACTATATTTGGTCCTGAAGAGAGGGAAGTGCTGGGTGTGGTGGCATAGGCCTGCAATCCCAGTATTTAGGAAGCAGAGACAGGAGGATCACAAAATTGTGACAAGCCTCAGCAATGTCTCAAGACCTCTCAACAACTTAGTGAGATCCTCTGCAACTTAGCAAGACCATGTTTCAAAATATAAAAATAATAATAAAAATTAAAAGTGCTGGTGTTGTACCTTGGAGGTAGAATGCCCTGGGTTCCATTCCTGGTTACAGGAGATGGAGGGCAGGATGGTAGGGAAAAAAGAAAGAGAGATAAAAGAACAGTAGGCCCTTTGTTGGAGAGGGTACATCAGAAGTTCTGAAGCTTTGGGGCTAGTTTTCCAGACACATGTGTCCTCTTTCTCCAAAAATTAGGCCTCCAGGCTGCAGCCACATTTAGGCCACTCTAAGGCTCCTCTTCTCTGGCTTCAGAAATCAGGAGGACATGTGCAAAGAATACCTCACTCTGTTGTTCCCCAGATCTGCCCCTGATCTTAACAGATTAAAGTAGACTTCCCTTCAACTCAGCATGAACAGACACAGTGTGAAGGAAGGTGTGTCAGGACACCTGCGACCTGTTCCACAGATGGCCGTTAACATCTTGAAAGCTCATTAGAAACCTAGAGTCCATGGCTTTGCTCACAGTGAGATCCTAATTTAGTTGGCCTACAATAAGGCTTAAAATCTATACTTTCAATGAATCCCTTACATGATTCTCACCAAAGACTTTTGTTTCTATGCTAAAATCATTGAGCAGATAGTCCTCTGGGATATAATGGTACAGATAAATCTCCTGGAAGAAAAGTGTTCACCCAGGCCCCTACTTTCTACAGCCTTCTTGGGTTGCTTTCACACATTAATCTTCTTCACATTCTGAAATGAACCCATCTGCAAAGGTGAGCTCCTCCCAACCTCAGAACTGTCTTCATTTTGCTCAAATCCTGTGACAAGGTCACGCTGAAAGGTCTCAGCAGATCTAGATTGGCACCAGTCCCTGAGTAAGAAGTGGCTCTCCCTTAATCTCTGCTTTCAACCCTCTGTAGCTATGTCATTACAAAATTCAATTTCAAATCTAACTCTCAAAACCATAGCTACAGACCATTTTACAGCATTCGCAAATGCTAGCCATGCAGCAGAGGGAGAAATAAGCTTCCGATTCTCTCTTGTTTCTAATTTGTTATAAATTTGTGATGAATTAAGTAGTGAAGATGAAATCTTTTGAGTTTTCTCTTCACCTGGAGGTTAATTAATTGCTTTGCAAATTTGAAGGGAGTGTTAGGCACCATCTATACTTTTGCTCTTCTTTTTTTTTTTTCTTTTGGTGGTACTGGGGTTCCTGGAAGCCCTTCTACCTCCGGGCTACACTCCCAGACCTATTTTTACATTTTTATTTGGAAACAGGGTCTCCTAAGCCAGCGCGCGCGGCTGGCTTCGAACCTGCGTGATCCTCCTGTCTCTGCCTCCCAAGCGCGGGGATTACAAGCGTGCGCCACCACACCCGGCTACTTTTGCTCTTCTTAAAAGGGAAGGACAAGAAAGAAGCTGTGGGTATATCTCGGTGGTAGAGGCTGGTATGATTCCTGCTCCCCTCAAACCTCACCGACTTTACAGATTGGGCAGCTGAGTGGAGAGGCCTATAGGAGTTCTGGCAAAATTCTGAGAGCAGAGAATAGCTGGTATGCCCACAGGCCCTAGGTTCATGGCCCAGCACCACAAAAGAAAGAGAAAAGGAAAAGAGAGAGGACAGAGATATTGGCTTACCCCAAATAAAATGCTTTCTCTCAGCTCATTTCTTCCTTTATTTATAGTAAAGAATCAATAATTTGCCTTAGGAGTGTGAGCCACCCTCTCACATAGGTGGTCTAATTTGATGAGTTCAAGGAAGGTGATTCTACTATTCAACATGCTGCTAAAAGGTCATTTATTCCTTTGGATACTAGAAGACCATTTTAAAATATAAATACCATTAGAATATGTAAGGCATTAGTCTGCCAGTCCTGTAGAACTTGATGTAAGCTGAAATTTAGCTTCTGAGGAACTCTGAAAGACTAAGATTGCAGGATCCTGGGGTCTGTTTTCCCAGCTATTCTCTGCTCTCAGAATTTTGCCAGGACACCTACAGGCCTCTCCACTCAGCTGCCCAAGCTGTAAAGTCAGTGAGGTTTGAGTGGAGCAGGAATCATAGTAATTGTCACCTGCCTCTCTTCCTGGAATTGGGGAGATAATACTCCACTGAGCCGGATTGGAGCAGTGAGGGCAGGACTGGGGCCCTCCTCTGCAGCCCCCTGGGCTAGACCTTGCAATGAGGTTGGTACTTGCTAGCGATTACTGGCCTTTGTGCTTTCATTTACTCATTTTCATTCAGATGCTGCTGAAAAGTAAAAACCTCCTGGGTCAGTCTCTATTTGCAAGACTTCTCCTGGGCCCTAAGCCTCAACCCTGGCTTCCAGGAAAGCCACCTACTGTCTGATGATCACCGGTCTCATCTGCCAGCCAGTGTGGGGGTGTTTCCTGAGGCTGGACAAGGCCACTCTGTAATGACGGGCCTCTCTATAATAGAAGTGCTCATGGGATACATACCAATACTGCTGGGATCCTCCACTAACATTATTAATAATTCACTGGAGGACATTCTGGGGCCTAGGACAGTGTTTTATAGGGGCTTATCTGCACCAGTGCTTCCCAAAGGACTGTCTGCTCAATGGCTTTAGCATAGAAATCATGGCCTCTCCAGAAACCAAAAATCCCTCATGAGACTCATTTGGGAAATTTGAGCATAGTCTTTGGCATACGGGTTTATGGGCTGGGGAACCCTAGACCCTTTCAGAGGTTCTCTGAGGCCAAAAGTACTTTCCGACGGTATGAAGTTATTATTTCCCTTTTTCTTACTTATTCTCCCACGAAGGTACAGTGACAGTTCCCAGAGGTTACATGACCTCCGTTACAGTGACAGACTGAATAGAGCAGCAAATGTAAAAGTTTAGCTGTATTCTATTAAGCTCCATTTTTATTAAAGACATTTGTGGACATGTAAAACAATGCCTCTCTTCCCAAAAATTTTACTGATTTCCAAAATGCGGTTATTTTCACTAATATATATATATATATATATATATATATATATGTATATATATATATATATACATATATATATATATAATTTGTGTTCATATGTGGTAGATTTATTATCCTTATTTTAAATAAAGTTTAAATAAATATTTTAAATAAAGTTTAAATAATTTTGATTCTTTAAATTTTAGTTTTTAATACAATATCAACAGGTATAACCTATGTATATACCACACTTTGAAATCTACAATAATTTTTATGGAAATAAAAGGGTCCAAAAAGAACACTATAAGAAGTACATTACCCAGATTATGTTATTTCTCAAAACAACTTTATAAGGCAAATGTTATTATTTTCATTTTTATAGAAAATTAAAACCTAAACATAACAGAGTTAATTTGCCTAGAGTGAAGCTAGCAGACACTCAAAACCCATTTTTCCCCCTTGTGCTGTCTTTCTCCCTGCTCTTAAGTTGCCCTTGTGTTCAGCTCACCTGTGAGAGACTCAGCACACAAATGGGCAATAGCCAGACCAAATATAAAAATAGAACTTTGACCCACAATCTGCAGCAACCTGCCCAGGAAACCAACCTCCTTATCTATAATAAACATCCCAGAAAGCAAGCCTGCGAGAACCCAGACTTGTAGGAAGCCAGGCTGCTCTCTCTAGTGAGAATCCAGGAAGCTGAATGAAAACTTTTTCAAGCATCAGCACAAATGGACCAGGCCTTAATTATTAACTGGCAGCCTCCCTAACTCTTGCTCCTGCTTCTAACTTATGATCAAGCAAAGAAAGCCAAATACACGATGTCTAATCACATAGGACTCCCCACTCACAGCTTCTGCATGACTTCTTTTTTTTATACTTTTTTTTATTGGCACACTATAGTTTCACATCATAATGTGGATCATATTGACAATGGCATACATTCACACAGTACTTTGTGCCCTCCCCTCCACTTCCCCTTCCCCGTCCCCACAACGAGTGTCCAGATTGACCATGCAACATTCACTTATACACATATTAGAATGTAGCTCCTCCATTAATCAACCTCAGCCTTCTTCCTGTCCTACCCTTTGTAATTGGGGCACATCTGAAGGATTCCCTTTCCACTACAATATTCTTGAGCTCCATAATTGTTCCAAGTCTCTGCCAAATGCAGGTGATGGTGAGTGACTCCCTTGCTGCAGCTAAGCATGTTCCTGCTCAGTTGGTCTTGGTTTACATCTACACTTCTTTCTGTGCCATTATCCTGTAAGTCACCGGGAGGTAGGAAATAAAAACCCTTTGCTCACTCACTCTAGAGCCTTGTACTTTGTCATCACTCATAAATAGCTGATGCTTTAATACAGCTTTTCTGATGGTGATCTGAGTAAAACACAGCCAGCCACTGCAAGGCTCTCTGGCTATTTTCTCCATACTGTCCACCCCAGAGGGGTCAATACCACTAAACTCTCTTTGGTTCTCATACCTTTGGGCTTCCAAGATCAAAATTATGTTAAAAGTAAATAAATGCAAATGTGTAACTGAAAGAAGATTTTCATTTTTTCCCTCTGAGAAAGATTTTAAGGAAAAAAATTATAAAACAGATTACCAGAAGGATGGAATGAATGAATTATAATATTTTAACTTAAAATGTTTCTTACAATGGAATAAATCTCATTTAATAAAAAAGCATTGCCTTGCTCTTCCTTTGGGGTGCATTTGTCAGAGGCTGGTGGGGTCAGTGGGTGCCATTTAGAAACACTGCTCTGGTGGCAGGGATGTGCTCAGCCTCACAGAGCAGAAGGCTGGCTCTGAATCCGTGACCCTGCGCAGCACACAGGCTTTCCTCGTCTCTGATGAAGCCATACACCTCTTGGCTTTTATTACTCAGGTTCTTAGATAATTCGTCTTCCCTTTCCAGAGGATCTGAAGTATCACAGAGAGGGTTAGATGAAGGACTCAGACCACTTCTATCCCCCCCCCCCAACAAAGCCATTCATCCAGTTTTGAGTGAAAATTAACTTATGTCCTCTATACGTGTTCAAAGAGCCAACTAATTAGCATTATCTTGAGACTCTAACTGAAGTATCCAGCAAATAGCCACTGGAATTGAGGAGGACTATATGGACCGTCAGTGCAAAACAGAAGTTGCACAATTTATCATACCATTAAAATGACGTGAACATAAGAAATTGAATTTATGACCCTCAGACATGTATTTTGGTTCATATTTAATAATTTAATATTTATATAGAAAATATTAACATTATCTTCTTCAATTATGCTGAATAATTTCCTTTGCTTTCCAAATCTACTCTCTATCTAAATCCCTTCCTACTCTGTGCTCCAGGTAGATAATGTACACAAACTGCCAAAACAGAGCAGTTCCCCTCCCTGCTGGCTACCCTAAGAGGTGGGTTCATCCAAAGAGGGCACAGGCAGGAGACCAGAGGCAGGAAGAGAAGCAGGTGGGGGTGTTTATTGCCACGGGCTCATCCCTGATTAGCCATGAATTGGCAGTGGCTGCATTCTTAAAGGTCAAGGCTCCCATCCAATGTTCCTCTCCTACTGTTACAACTACAGATCTCTCCTGGCCCCAGTAACTGACCCCCCACCAGTTCCCTTCAAGCCAAGGGGGTTGCAGTGACTCTCTGATCCTCCCTCTGGGTCAGCACCTTCTTCCCTTACTACTTTCCTTCACCCTATACAGACCTTTGTAAAATCACCAAACGCTCCTAAAACACCCTGTTTCTCCCCCAAACACTGCCTAATACTTCATGCACTTCAGTTCTTTTCAATGTTACATCTTCTTTGGCTTTTATATTTAGTTCATACTCTGCTGTTTTGCACATAATGCTTCATAAGTATTATGAAATTGATGCAGTTGCTTTAAAAAATGGAAAACTTCTTGAAAGTGGTGATCTTCCTCCCATTTCTTCCCATCTACCAGCAGCTTGAGCAAAGTGAGTTTTATCAATCAAGGGTCAGCTTTGCTATCTCTTTTATCTTGGTGGTTGAGCTGCCACAATGACAATATTCAGGTCACGCAAAATTAATGTCATGGGAGCAAAAGAAGAAGGGGGGAAATAATGCTACTGCCAGGAATAACTACCATCCAGCAAGGGGAATGCTGTATTTATTCTCCTTAAATCTGACTTAAAAATAAATATATGAAGAAATTAAATGCTTAATTTGTATCATCATTTCAGCTGTGTGTATGTATAGTCAGAACAACTGATTAGGTCAGTATAACCTTATAAAGATATCAATAGACAAATATTAACAGGTGACATCACCACATACCACGCACAGCACAGCTCAGCTCACACATTAGACCAGAAGCTGCCAGCATCACTAGGCAGCATCCTGAGGAAATCATATCCCAGCATTTTAATATCAGATTTAATATCTATGGATCCAATTATTTAAAATTGTCTTGTTCTAGGGCAGGATATCAATTTTATGAACATTTAATAAACAATCTGTATGGGCCTCCTTTCTCTGTGTAGCTGATGACTCTATTTAAATGCACATTAAGGCCAGGTGTGGTGGAGCAAGCTTGTAATCCCTGCACTTGGGAGGCGGAGACAGGAGGATCATGCAGGTTCGTGCGCGCAGTGGCTTAAGAGACCTTGTTTCCAAATAAAAATATAAAATAGGTCTGGGAGTGTAGCCCGGAAGTAGAAGGGCTTCCAGGAACCCCAGTACCAGCAAAAAAAAAAAAAAAAAAAAAAAAAAAAGCACATTAAACTAACTCTATTTACATAGCTCCAAAACACCAGGAAACACTTCAACCACATAGCTGACTGTACTTAGGCATATTAGAATTTACCAGTGGCCACTTAGAGAAATCTGCATGTCCAGAAGTTATTTCACCTTATCAGTATGTGTATATCTTTCATTACAACATCAGAATATCAAAAATTAAAGGTTATTATATAAATGTTTGCCTACATTAGAACTGGAAATTTATGACCCAAGAAGGCCATTTCCAGTCCCAGAAAGTCTACAGTTAGATAGGCGAGGTTCACACGGGAAAATAAGGATATGAGAAATAAAAATGACTTTTTATTGGGTATTTTCTATGTACCAGGTACTGTGCTAAAAGCTTTATAAATATTATTTTGTTTAATCTTTTTAATAAGGCAGTAAAATATTATTGGCCCCAATTTATAGATTAAAAAACCATTCTATTAACTTACTAAAGTTAATAGACCAGTGATTAGAACTCTGATATCCTAGGTTTGGAGTCAAATTGTAATCACAAAAACCACAATGTGATATTGCTCTTTGGGGGAATTCAGAACAAAATAACTTTAGAATAGGAGGTCTAATGTCAAGTGAGAAACAATGTGTTCAGACAAACATTCCAGTTGGTAAATATAAAGATTACAATACCTCAAAGTTCATGCATGTTAATAAAACTTATTCTCATACTTGCACTCTGACCCACTTTTCCTTTCAATTTGGTTAACAATGGTGAGAAACTTGGACTACAATAAAACAATATAAAGGAAATGAAACATTAGAACAGGAGAGGAACAGCTAAAGACATGAAGGGGACAGAATGACACCGAAGAAAGAAAAGAAAAATACAAATAACCCTAAGAAATACAGAGTACATCTTGGGATGGTCACTAAGTGAAGAAGTCATCCTGGGGAGGGGGTGTCATTCACACTGATAGTCCTGAGAAGAGCTGTCTTATCATTCATGTTTTTTTTACTTAATCCTCCTGAGGTAAGCAAATGCACAACAAATGTTACGACAGGGTTTTCATTCAAAGATTTTGTTTATTTAATATTTTTTTAATAAGTTTTTTCTCCATGAATTAGTTGCACTTCTGATTTCTAATTTTAATGAGAGTTATAACATTTAACATTACTTTAAAATCAGTAGAAAGAGCTGTATGATCAGGGAGAAATTTCCTCATATTTTTCAAAAGATCAGTATTAATACCAACAGGGGATAGATGCTGTAAGCATCAAAGAGTCTGGTCCAGAATCCTTACTTGAAGCAGTAGCAATCAACTGACTCCAAAGTCCTTGCTCTAAAAATGGACCATACTCTGCCTCTTGGCTGAATATATTATTGACCCACCAAGTCTATAACATTAGCTATACAGTAATTCAGGTAACTATTTAAATTGCTGAACACTAAACAAACTAAATCTATGAATGAAAATCTGCCATATTTGGATTACACATTTACTTTTCTAAGTGATACTCTATAGAGACAGAGTAGTCTGGCCCAGAGACTTACTCAAAAGCAGAGTGAATAGTTCAAGAGAAAAAGCTCCAAAGCTAAGAGGAGCTCATGTCAGATCAGCTGACCACTTATGATCTGCACGACCTGAGCAAGGAATACACTCTCCATGCCCCAGTTTCTTTGTCTACAAATGAAGATAAGAGTAGCATCTATCTCAGGGTTTTTGTGACAACTAGATTGCTTAGTACCTATAAAGCATATACAATACTACTGGCACCTAAGGGATCTGGAGTGTGTGGGGGGACCCATTAAGTACTTCCCCATGTCCTTGGCCATCGTGGGGAACCATTAAGGTCTTCCCTAAAAGAGTACTTCTGACTGTCCTTTGCCCAGAGTCAACAAGGTTTGGAATCATGGAGGTTTCAAAGTAATTAAGACTCTCTCAGAACAATTGGTGCTATTGTTCTGTCTGCTAGATAAGATTAGGTTTGTGTTGCACCAGGGTATTGTTTGACTTGCCTGTGATGTATGTACTTTGGACTTGCCTTTCTTGCATTCCTGTGTAACCAAGCTAGAAACTGTATAAAAGGGCCACTTGGTGCTAGTAGTGACTAGTAGCCCTCCAATGCTTAATCCTCACTCCTCCCTTCGGAACCCGTACTTTTGCCGGCTGGCTCTGGCAGGAGTGCCAGTTTTTGCTTTTGTTGTCTTATTTGTTTACTGAATATACAATGTTCATTTTATAAGCCAGATAACTGATGCCTAGAGAGGTTAAGTCACCTTGCCCAAGGTTACACAGAGGCCTGGAGTCCAGTCTCCTGCCCCAGGGCCCCCTCCTCTGTCCCACTATTTTGACAGCCTTGCCTCCACACACCCACTATATATTCCTTTCTACATTAGTTGTGATTGATTCTCAGCATCCACATGTACTCTTCAGTCCCTATAGACATGCAGAAAATGTTTCTACAATAGTAAAGACAAATGACTCTGAAGCTGATTGAAGATTAGTCTCCAGGTTTCTGCTGAGCAGACCCCAGCAATGTGTTCAGATGGTTATCTGCTTTCTGTCACATTTGCAAAAGGCAATTTTCTCTTTATGTAAAAAGAATCAACAAACTGTAAGCTTCAGGCCTCAGTAGTCTAAGTCCATCCCTACTTAAATGGATGGCAAAATGGGAGGGAAGCCAGACATTGATACACAGTAGGCAATAAAGGCTCTGTACGTGGCTATTATAGAAAAATAATAAATAAAACCTCTCTTTTTTAAGATGAAAGCTAAGTCCCATTCTACAAAAGTCTGGCTCCTTCTTATCCTGAAGGTTGCAACTCAGTTCTCATCTCATTATAAACCTTCCTCGATCATCTAACTAAAATAGCTTTTCCCTCCTCTGTTGTTGTTTTTCAATTATCAGGGTGTTCTGATGGTTTCTCCATAGCACTTAACACCATCTATATTCTTTGATATATTCACTTTCAATACCAAATTTCTTCACAGAGTCTGACACATAATTAAAAACTCAATAAAGGCTGATGGAATGCATGAAGGAATGAACAAATAATCCCTCTTTGTCAATTCTCGGCTTGGATAGGGATGCCCCAAGAAAGGTTCTCAGAGTGTCCAAGACTGAGTTGGGCCTCTTTCCTGCACATGCTGATCTCAAACCTTCAATATCACTTATAACAGTAGCTGGAATTCTATTCCCTCAACAGAGGGTTGGCTCCTTTTTACAGACCCAGAACATCCTTCACAGTTGTGTCCCTAAAACTTATCAAATAGTGGGCGTTCAGAAAGTATTTGATTTGATTAGATTACTATCCTCTATATGTAAGACTGAACATTGGTATGCTCTTTTTCAAACAGTACTAACATTGTTTGAATATCTGTTTTGAGCCCGGTATTGAACTAGGTATTATCATTTATAAGACCAAATACTTAGCAGTCCAGTGGTAGATACTGTTTCACCATCTCACAAATCAGTAAATGGAGAACTTAGAGCCTGAGGTCATATAGCTGGTGAGAATCAGGGGCAGCATTTGAACCCTGGAACATGAGACTCCAAAGTCCTTGTTCTAGCCATTGGGCAACTCTACCCCCTGGTGGAATAAGATTATTGATCCATCATGGAGAGCCTTAGGAGAGAATATTTGGAACTACAGCATCTGATCCTTTCTGCCATGCTTGTTTTCCTGTCTTCTCACATAGTTGGTAGACTCTTTTAGGCCCTAAACAAAGTCTTTACAAATGTTGTGTGTTTTGTTGATGCTGGGAAGAGTGGTTTAAACACAGTAGGATGCAGAGAATGCTGCTTTCTGCTGCCTGACAGAGCAAATGGTTTCAGGCATCTTGACATTTCGCACAGTATCAGCTTCCTCTCCAAAGGGAAAAGAAATCTTGCCTTTTTCAGACTCTCAGGAGAAGCAAATGCTAAGTTAGAAAAAGTATGATGGGGAAAGAACATACAAATGACAGCATCAAGAATGGCCCTGGCACCTGTCACTAGCTTCAGTGGTTCTCTTGAGGAGCTTGCCTGGGCAGAGCATGGCAGTGCCTTATAAATACATGAAAGGATCTGAACACATCCTGAAATCAGGGGGCAGGTGACTGAGCTGAATGAGCACCAAATGGGAAAATTACAAGCAGGAGTGTTTTCCCACAGGCATTCCTTCCTTTTCACTCAGACTCTTTCCTCCATGCACTCTTGGTCGTATGCAAATTCCCCAGGACTAGAAATAGGCATTGCAGGAATTAATCTGTTGAATGTGCTCCAGTCCCTCCTACGGTGCACATCTATGGGTTTTAAACACAAAACAGACCATGCACAAAGTGCTCCTGCTGGCTGACAATAAGCTCCAACTGATTTTTTTTTCACCAACTATAAATAATTTCTTGGAACAGGTAATAAGGGAATACTGAAAGCTAATGAGCAATTACATAGTAAAGAAAAAGTGCTTGCAAGAGATCCAGATAGTCAGGATTTAGTATTAACTTCCTGAAGATTCCAACAAATCTTAGCCTTTCTGGACCTCATTTATACTATATGGTTAAGGGCGGGGGCTTTGGATTGGAATCCTATTGCTGTTCTATCTTGGCTGTGACCTTGGATTAATTACATTATCTTTCTCATTCTCTTTTTCTCCATATATAAAATAGGGGTATAATACCACCTTCCTTCATTGAGTGTGGCAAAATATAAATTTTAAAGTGTATATAAAGGGCATTCTTTATGGGCTAGCACCAGGCTTCATAGATGCTGCTATTATTAATGATATGACTAGTATCACTGAACATCACGGAGTAGTTTGGGCCAGGATATTTGTGAGATCTTTTCCTGACCCAATGTTCTAAGTCCCCAAGAACTGTGAGTACATGGAGACGACAGAGTGAGTTTTGGGATTATAGCTCCTGTCAGGTTGGAATCAGTGACAGAGGCTGTGCTGGGGCTCTGAGAACTTTTTCTCTGCACTAACCATATTTTCTACCAACTTATCTTTTATTGTAATTCTTTGAATTCTGAGACCTCACTGATAGCAAACAAATCACTGGAGTGTGTTTTTCAAAGACAAATCAACCAGTTAAGAGCTCAGACCCCAATCACCCCTTTATGAAATTATAATACCATGAGCCAGTATATACTTGCTCTGTCATCCCAGTGCTGGGTACCAGGCAATTTGGGACAGGCCCTATGCCTTAGAACCTATTAAAATCACCCCAACTAGCCAAGCCTAAGCCTGCCTGTTGCCTTTCCCATTCTTTCTTCCTTGCAGAAAGTATGGACGATGGGCCGGGCATGGTGGCGCACGCTTGTAATCCCCATGTTTGGGAGGCAGAGACAGAGGATCGCACAGGTTTTAAGAGACCCTGTTTCCAAATAAAAATATAAAAATAGGTCTGGGAGTGTAGCCCGGAGGTAGAAGGGCTTCCAGGAACCCCAGTACCACCAAAAAAAAAAGAAAGTACAGATGAAGTTCTTGCATAGAGTTCCTATCTCCTCTCAACCATCATGGTGATTTCTGATTACCTGTGTGCCCCCTAACCATGCACCTTTCTCTTGTGATCTATGAGTGCAATAAGCTATCTTCTCATTTTGTTGTTGTTGTTGTTGTTGTTGTGGCATTAGGGATTAAACCCAGGAATGTTCTATCTCTGAGTTTCATTCCAAGTCCTTTTTACTTTTTTATTTTTAAACAGGGTCTCACTAAATTGCTAAGGGTCTTCCTAACTTGCTGAGGCTGGCCCCAAACCGGCAATCCTCTTGTCTTGGCCTCCCAAGTATTACAGGCATGTGTCACTGCACCCACCTATAATATCTTTTCAACAGCATTTATCCCTTAATCTGCTGGGCTTATTGCACTTACATAATAATAAAACATATTTTAAGACACTCTCTTTCTCTAGGCCTCCATTAGGAGTGAAGGACTGCTATCCTTCTCTGGGTGGATGCATACTATCTCCTTCATTAGATTTTGATGTATCAATTGCTTTCATATATAGTTCTATATGAGTCAGAATCACCTTTAGCTGCATGCAGAGCAGGAGGCACATGATTAATGAGCAGATAGCCACGCTGAGAAGAAAAGCACCCTGCTTCCTGTAGATGGGCACAGACAGATCTGAGCCAGAGCACAAGACTCAGCAGGTGGAGCTGTGCCTGGAGAGCAGCCTCCCTCCCCAGGGCACAATGCATGTCTCTGTGTGGCACCCCTGGCCTCTGAATACCCTGAGGATGAATCCCTCAATAACTCAGCCAGGTCAGAGCTAAAAAATGGGAGGGAGAGAAGAAAAGAGGTGTGAAAGAAGACAAAAGACAAGGAACAAAAAAGAAAAAGAATGGGGTAAAAAAAAGGAAAGTAAAAATCATAAGTTTGCTCTATTTTTTGAGGAAATACTAATCCCCTCTACAAACCTTCCCCTGCCTCTTTTAAATCTATATTCTCTAATTGGGTTGTACATTTTCCATGTTAATCAAAGGATTAGTTAAAATCAATTCTGGGTTTTGGACTTGAACAGCGTACACTCAATAAAACAGGAAACCATGTCAATTTTTTTAAGCAAAGGAAATTGTCATTTATACAGAGAAACCATGCCATGCCTAGTTTCAATAATTTCTGGCACTCTTGACTTTGCAAATATTTCTCTAAGGCCCAATGTTCTTAACTACCAATCTAGACATGGAAAATAAATACAAGTGATATTCTTCTCAGTAATGGATATAATATTGTTTTTTACTTTTTTATTTTTAAGACATTCACTCCAGTCTTTTTTCAAATTTAAACTAATTTTTAAATTAGAAGTAAAATATTATAGATCCCAGCTAAAAATATTTTTATAATTTAAGTTAAATATCACCATCAATTTCTCTCCAATATAATCCCAACATCATTAAAGAGACAAGAAATAGAACAATCTAAACATTTTGGAATCTCTGAAATTTTGGTTTTTGTTGTTGTTGTTGTTGTTGTTTGTGGTACTGGGGATGGAACCCAGGGCCCTTCTACCTCCAGGCTATACTCCCAGACCTATTTTATATTTTATTTGGAAACAGGGTCTCTTAAGCCAGCTGAGGCTGGCTTCGAACCTGCATGATCCTCCTGTCTCAGCCTCCCAAGCGCGGGGATTACAAGCGTGCGCCACCATGCTCGGCAAAACTCTGAAATTTTGAAAATTTTTGATTTAAGAATAACAAAAGTAAAAAATTAAAAGTGTAATATGAAATGTTACCATAGCAAAAGACTAAATGATTTATAAATATACTAATGGTATTCAATGTTAATAACTAAGTAAAAATAAAGGATGATATTTCTCTAATCAAGTTTATTCCAAGGTAATAATTAACTTCCATTGAGTGGGTAATATGTGTCTTGGAAGAGATAGCAATGTTTCCAGTAGCTGTTGAAATTCTTTATTTGAATGATGGACCATTGATATGAATGATGGTCCTGTTTGTGGGTCAGAAAAATTCCTGTACATCACATAAGGAAAAATAAAGCAAACTCAAGAAAGAAAACAGAAGAATCTATCTAAATAAATAGGCTCTTCCTTCAGGATATCTTAGAAATACTACCTGAAATCTAGCCTCAAGTTTAATTTTTCTATGTCTAGTAAATTCCAGTGGCAAACAAATGTGAGGTTTATTGTAGTTTTCAGAAAACAGCACTTACCTTGAGTGTAAACTTGGTGTAGTGAAAACTAGAGTGGACTAGCTAGTAAAACAACCTAGATTTTAGGTTCTACTTTTGCACTAACTATAAGGTCAAATCAATTAACCTCTCTAGATCTTGGTTTCCTAAACTGGTTCTGTTTATGGGCAGTTAAAAAGTAATAAAGTGATCAGAATCATATCAACACCTGCAACCTTTCTTGGTGATGGTCACAGTGCAGTGAACTAATCCTGGATGGTTTTCACACTATAAAACTGTTCACTTCTAGCTGGGCGTGGTGATACATGCTGGTAATCCCAGCATTGGGGAGGCTGAGGTAAGAGGATTGCAGCTCCTGGACAGCCTCAACTCATTAGTGAGGCCCTTTGCAACTCAGTGAGACCCTGTTTCAAAATAAAGAATAAAAAATAGGGCTGGGAGTGTTGCTCAGAGTTAGAATGCCACTGGGTTCCATCCCCAGTAACAAACAAACAAACAAACAAACAAACAAACAAACAAAAAAACTCTTAATTCCAGTACTTAGGAAGCTAAAACAAAAGGATCACAGGCTTGAGGACAGCCTCAGCAAGTAGTGAGACTCTCATCAGCTTAGTGAGGTACTGTTTCAAAATAAAAAATAAAAAAAGGCTGGGGGTAGAGCTCAGTAATAGAATGCCTCTTGATTCAATTCAATCCCTAGTAACACACACACACACACACACACACACACACACACACACACACTCAAATGCAATATCCCAGGATGCATTGCCCAAGATTTTCATCTTCACAAAACAGTACTGTATTTAATATCTCTTTTTTTTTTTTTTTGCAGGTCTGGGGATGGAACCCAGAGGCATTTGACCTCCGAGCTACACCCCTTGCCCAATTTTTATTCTTTTTTTTGAAACAGGGTCTCACTGAGTTGAAGAGGGCCTAAGTAGCTGAGGCTGTCTGTGAACCGTGATCCTCCAGTCTCAGCCTCCCAAATGCTGTGATTACAAGCGTGAGCCACCACCCCCAGCTTTTAAAATCTCGTAATTACAGCAGCAGAGTGAAGGAGGCACACCCAGCATTAGGATCTGATAGCTCAGCCTGGAATTCCCTCTCAGTTACTCAACTTGTATGGTCCTGAACACATTACTTAACTTTTCCCATCTCAGATTCCTCAAGTAAAATAGGAATGAATGAATGGGTCATTAATATAAGGCTTTTAAGTCTTAGTAAGTGATAAGAATTAATAGATAAGAAAAATATGTATTCAAAAACTGCTAGCTATATATACTATTTATTCTATTTGGTATTTACTCATTGAAGTACATAATTATTCCATAGCATTATTTTTCCTAAGCTACAAAGTCAATAAACATAAAATCTTTGTGTAGTACTGTTTTTGAATATGTCACAATCTAGCAGACCAGAAAATATACACTAATATAAAACTAATTTCCATATTCCTAGAATCACATGCACATTAAGAGCCACCAATGCACTTAAAGAGGGAGAAATGAGTCTAGATTTTTTTTTTTTTTTTTTTTTTTTTGGTGGTACTGGGGTTCCTGGAAACCCTTCTACCTCTGCGCTACACTCCCAGACCTATTTTTTAATATATATTTTTATTTGGAAACAGGGTCTCTTAAGCCTGTGCAGCTGGCTTCAAACCTGCATGATCCTCCTGTCTCAGCCTCCCAAGCACGGGGATTACAAAGCATGCGCCACCACGCCCAGCAATGAGTCTAGATTTCAATTGCAAAGATATTAATGACAATTAAACCACTGTTGTGAGTGAGGAGAGGGAACGCTGAGGGATGTCAAATAACTGATGCCTGGGGTGCAGATGTCTCCAGAACAAGTGGCTGGAATCCTGGAATGAGGTTCTAGGCTGGGCCAGCAGTGAAGAGTCTTCGAGGTTTTTATGAGCAAATAAGACGACCCAACTGAAGGGATGGGAAGGGGAAAGTGGGAAATTCTCTAATGTTCATGATGTACATTAACAAACATATCAATGTCAATCACTAAGCCAAACATGAGAAGGAGGGAGAGGAGGGAATGGGGCGGGAATTGGGTAAGGGCTAATTGGGTGATGTGTGCATCTATGCCTCCACCATCTTGTATGACATTGAGATGTATGACTTCAATAAACCAATGAAAAAAGGCAAAAAGAAAAAGAGGCAGTGAGTTAGAGATGAGTGTGAACAGAACAACATGTCAGAGGCTTGGCATGAATTTGCAGAAACTGAGAAGCACAAGGAGGTAATAGAGTGAAAGTACTCAGGGATTTGAACTGGCTTCAGTTAGCTAGAAAAGAGCGACATTTGTGCAGAAGTGGGGCACTGGCAGAAACACCTGGACCTTGGAATCAAAAACAGTGAATAGAAGGAGCTTGGGCCTGGTAGCAACATCGTGTTTTATTTTTTCTTGTTTTTATGCTACTGCGAATTTGAACCCTGAGGCATTCCACTCTGAGCTAGACTCCCAGTAATTTTTCCTTTTTTATTTTGGAACAGCGTCTTACTAAACATGCTCTGGCCTAGAACCTGTGATTCTCCTGTCTCAGTCTCCCAAGTACTGGGATTATAGATGTGTACCACCACACCCAGCAGTATTGCATTTGAAACTTTTTTAAGTCTGAGAAATAATTTACATTATTTAAAACATATTTGCTTTGTTTTAAGGATAGATGGCTTTGTAGTACAACAAATAGTTTCTGCCAAACACCTAGATGGAAAAATTGCTAATGATGATAAGACTGGCTGAACGTAACATGTTGGGATCTTGCCTAAATGATTAAAATGAACATTTAAAAATATTGCTAAAACATAAAGAAGAGAGGAGGAATGAGGAGCTCTCAGACACAAGAATGATTACTCTTTCATATGAGCAGAAAGAATACTCTCATGGAGTTAAGAGTTGTGTGGTTATTAAATAAAATAAATTTCAATACAATACAGCCTCTGAGAGTTAAAAGAGACCCTCCCAGCAAAATAACTGTAAGGATTGAGAATGCTTAGTGTGAGATCTAACCATCCAAGTTCTAATGCAAGTTCTAGTTAGACTTGGAAAACTTCAGAGTTAGAATAAGTAAAGCAGCAACAATCTGTTATAAACTGCCTAAGAGTTCACCTGTCTATGCATATGCATGTTTAAATTTTACTCATAGGATTTAAAAATGTTTAAAGGCATGCTGAATATACAGATAAAAATAAGTTTAAATGCCACATTCCAGGGTTTGTCTTTCAGCTTTCCATTTTTCATTTTTAAGAAAGGAAACTTACCTTCCATCCTACAGGACAATTCTGGCACCAGCACTAAATGGTAGTAGCTGTGAGTACCTATATCTGGTTATTAACCTTCTCGTCTAAGATACTCAGGGCAGACTATTTTCTGTGACCGAAAGAGCCAGATCTATACTGCCAATTTTATAGATAACAAAAACTGGGACAGAAGGATTCACAGACTTGCACAAGGTCACCCAGATCGCAAAAGGCAGAGCCAGACTTCTCATTGAGTGTTCCTTCTGACACCAACACAATAGAAGTTTAGTGTTGTTTTTTCTTCCAAAGACTGTTCAGGAGCACCACTTGACAATGAGGTACAATCCAGTGCTCAAACCTTCAAAAGGCATCACCCACTGTCTTTGAACCAGAATGCTTTATAGCAAAGAAGGTAAAAATCAAAGCTTGTGGATCCCATAGGGACAAAAAAAAGGGCAGAGAGTTTTTCTTTACACACTTATATGGGCAACACTTCAGACTGAAGACCATCCTCAGTTCAAAGTCACTTACCCAAATCTGAAGCTTGATTCTCTTTTCATTTTTGAATACAGTCTTTACTTTGAAATCGATCCCAACTGTGCTGACAAATGCAGATGTGAAGGAGTCATCCGCGTAACGGAACAGGAAAGACGTCTTCCCCACGCTGCTATTGCCAATGATCAGCAATTTGAACATGTAGTCAAAGTTCTGGTCAGAAGAGTCTTTCTGGCCGTACCTGGCATCTTGGGCAGAGGCCATCTGTGAGGGGGGGAAAAAAAACAGGTGTGCATCAGTCTCCCATTTGATCTGAAACGAGGAGCACATTCATTATTGGCCTTGCCAGAAACAGATGTCACACACTCAGGAGGCAAGTGGAGAGAGCTCCCCAGTCTTTCTCTGATGCTGGTATCCATGGCAATAATTCCCTGCTGGAAGACAGAACTGCAAATCTTACAGCTCTTTCCAGCTGTGTTGGTGCTGTCACTGCTCAGCATTCAGAACCAATCAAAGACACCAAAGGAGGCATCTCTAAGGGTAACATGAAAAGCAAAGATATGAGGAATTGGCCAAGGCTTGAGAGCTCTGAAACTTTGTAATCTCAGTGATGGAGACACCAAAGTGACTGAACAGCAAGGTGTTTCTTCTTACATTATCTAAATTATTAGTCACTCTTATTTTCTAGGGAAGTCACCCAAAGTATGTCCTCATTTCATCTATTAGAATTGTATGAAATCAATATCTTAACATGATGAGTCTCTTTCAAATGAAAAAGAGTGATGATGGCAAATTCAAAAAGTTCAAACCATGTGCCATGCACTGTAACTACTTAACCTTCACAACAACCCAGTGACGTG
This sequence comes from Muscardinus avellanarius, assembly GCF_963383645.1. Classification (NCBI taxonomy): domain Eukaryota; kingdom Metazoa; phylum Chordata; class Mammalia; order Rodentia; family Gliridae; genus Muscardinus; species Muscardinus avellanarius. The sequence continues at coordinate 48,130,934 of NC_137786.1, read as the reverse complement.
GGTTAGTATAGGAGGCAGAAGGGCAAAGGAAGTCCCAGTAGACAGTGGAATGCTAGAACAGCTAAGAATATGCAGTATTCATCTAAGCTATTATCAGTTGTCTGAAGTTAGGTGAGTGTGTATGTATGTGTGTGTAAGACAGAGGGGGGAGAGAAAGAGAAAAAAGAGAAATGGATTATTTACAGATAATTAAGTAAAAGGGAAAAGAAAAGATGATGAGGTATTCCCCTTCTGCTGATATTTATTGCCAGCAAGAAAATGTAATTATTGTTTTAAGAATAAGGAGGAATGGGAAATCAGCATTTATCATGAAATACAAGGGCAATAAAGATTCTGCTTGAGCCGGGCATCATGGCGCATGCTTGTAATCCCCACACTTGGGAGGCAGAGACAGGAGGATAATGCAGGTTTGAAGTCAGCTGTGCTGGCTTTAAGAGACCTTGTTTCCAAATAAAAATAGGTGTCTGGGAGTGTAGCCTGGATGTAGAAGGGTTTCCAGGAATCCCAGTACCACCAAAAAAAAAAAAAAAAGATTCTGCTTGAATTTTACATTTTCTTACTAAATGTAAACATATGTATTTCTCTTTTCAAGTCCACCTAATAACACAAATACATTGAGCAAGTGTGATGACTTATAAGGAGAGTTTGCTACTAGGCTAAACTGGGTTGCTAAAACAGGAAGATTTCACTGCCCTGCCATCATGGCTACTTCGCAGCCCATGTGCTAAGGCAACCCCCTTCATCCTCAGCAAAAGCAGTTAACCAAGGGCAAAATGGAATTATAACTCTGGGCTATCAATTTTAGCAGTGAGTTTTACTCTAATGACTTCTGATGTCCCAGTAATCTAGGTGATTATTCTCTTTGGCACTGCCATTCCTGCAGATACAACCATTTACCAATTAATATTCTCTCCATGAGATACTAAATCAATAGGCCTGCAAATAGCCCTCATTTAAGAAGGTTATTATATTTTTTCAGCCTAAATTCTAGGTTCTGAACCAAGAATGTTTAAGAAAGCTGCAGCCACAAAAGACAGTTTAAATTTCCTAGGGCTGCTCGTTCACTGAGCTGACTAGCCTACTGCATAGTCCGCAACCCCTAAGGTGGTATTCTAAGACCTGTGAGTCTCCAGGGTACCTTTACAGAAAATGTGACAAAGATGGTCATGTAAGTTTTGTTCTTGGGTCTATTTGTGTGATTAATTAAATTTATCGATTTGTGTATGTTGAACCATCCTTGCAACCTCGGAATGAAATCGACCCAGTCATGATGTGGATGCAATTAGCCAGTAATTTTTTAAGAATATTTGCAGGCCGGGCATGGTGGCGCACACTTGTAATCCCGCACTAGGGAGGTGGAGACAGAAGGATTGTGCAGGTTCAAAGCCAGCCGCACTGGCTTAAGAGACCCTGTTTCCAACTAAAAATATAAAATAGATCTGGGAGTGTAGCCCAGAGGGAGAAGGGCTTTCAGAAACCCCAGTACCACCAAGAGAGAGAGAGAGAGAGAGAGAGAGAGAGAGAGAGAGAGAGAGAATTTTGCATCTACGTTCACCAAGAACATCAATCATCAATCTATAGTTTTCTTTCCTTGAAATGTCTTTTTTTTTTTTTTTTTTTTTTTTTTGGTGGTACTGGGAGTGGAACCCAGAGGCTTTCTACCTCCGGGCTATACTCCCAGACCTATTTTTATATTTTATTTGGAAACAGGGTCTCACTAAGTTGCTGAGAGCCTCATTAAGTAGCTGAGGCTGGCTTCGAGCCTGTGAGATCCTCCTGTCTCAGCCTTCCAAACGTGGGGATTACAAATGTGTGCCACCACGCCTGGTGCCTTTATTTAATTTTGGCATCAAGGTGATACTGGCTTCATAGAATGAGTCTGGGACTATTTCATCTCTTTCTACTTCATGGAATACTTAGAGAAGCATTGGGATTAGTTCTTCTCTAAAGGTCTTGCAGAATTCAGGTAGGTATCCTTCTGGTCCTGGGCTATTATTTGTTGCAAAGCTCCTTATTACTGTTTGACCCTCTTTACTTTTTATTGGCCTATTTAAGTTTTCTACATCCTCTTGGTTCAATTTAGGTAGGTTTTATGTGTCTAGAAATTTGTTGATTTCTTCTAAGTTTTCTAATTTATTGGAATGTAAGTTTCAAAATAATTCCTAATGATTCTCTGAATTCCCATATTGTCTGTGGTGATATTTCCTTTTTAAATCTCTTATTTTATTAATTGGGTCATACCCCCCCATTATGTTGGCTGAGAGTTTATCAATCTTGTTAATCTTCTAAAAAAACCAGCTTTGGTGACACCAGAGAGCACTGTGCTAAGTGAAATCAATCAGTCTCAGAAAGTCAAGGATTATGTATGTTTCCTCTCATATGTGGAAGCTGGAGAGAAAATAGGAAAGGAACTTCATTAAGATTATAAAGAGTGAAACAGCAGAATAGTAAAAGTGGATGGCGAGGGGGAGGCAGAGAGAACGAAGGAGAAAAAAGGAGGCTTGAGGAAGGAAACAGACCAAATAATAGTATGTCCATATCTGAAGGTATCACTAACACCCTTATTAGCTTGTGCAGAGAGGGAGGAAGAAGGTAATGGGAGGGGTTAGGAGGAAACCATCCAAAAGATGCTGTGTATATATATGAATCATTTTGGTGTATAATCACATTGTACCAATAAAATTATAAAAAGAAAGGAAATGTGATAAAGATTATTGCTTTTTTGGCGGTACTGGGGATTGAACCCAGGGGCATTCTACCTCCAAGCTACACCACCAGCCCTGTTTTTTATATTTTATTTTTGAAACAGGGTCTCACTAAGTTGCAGAAGGCCTCACTAAGTAGCTGAGGCTGTCCTATAACCATGATCTTTCTATCTCAGCCTCCCAAGTACTGGGATTACAAGCATGTGCCACAATGACTGGCAAGGACTACTGCTTTTAATACACATTCTATTCCAATTTAGATTAATTCTAGAATTAAAGAAAAATAGGCATCACCAATTTATAGGCATTTTAGTGTAATTGTAGGGATATAGATGGAGAAGATCATACTGGGGAAGCAATGTCTACAGCCTCAAAAGTTAATATTTGTAATTTAGTCAACAAAGACTATGATGGGAACATTACATTAAAGGGTGTCTAAGATGAGGGAGATGGAGCTGGTACATATGTGTATCCAAAGGAATTCTCCTTAGGGAGAGTCTCGGAAGGACTAATAGGAAGAAACTAGTAACCCTCTTATTCTTCAGACTTTATTTTCTCATATTCCCACTATTTACTGTTTTGTATCCCTAAGGAGATACAAAAAGAGACAAAAATGTGAATTGGGAATATTTAAGCATTTTGTAAAACTTCAGAACACTTGAAATAAAGTCTGGTCCAGAAGATGAAGAGACAATCCTAATTTTGGTACGAATAGAAATTAAGTAATTTGACAGCATATGAATATCAAAGAAGCTTATAGACAATAGCTACGCAAACTTACTGACTTCACTAAATACTAACTCGTGAACATTCTCAACATTTTTATGAGCTGAAATCTAAAAACATGAATAGGCATAAAGTTATTTCCCGGAGAGCAAATCAGATTTCATGAAAGATAAAAGTAACTCTTCAAATGGCATTGATTTTGAATTTGAAAACAGAAAAAAATCATAGAATTGGAAATAGTGTTCAGGGATGTCCAAAATCCCACCCATCCCCAGAGTCCCTTTCTCAGCATCTTAGCATCTCTGGTTAGAGTGCCAGCCTAGCCTTTCACACCATCCAAAATATGTGAGCTTTACTATGATGCAAAGCAGCCTGTTTCATAGATGAACCACATGACTCTAATTATGAGCCCAAATATTTCTTAGATTTGAGTTAAAATACACTTCCTAAAGCCAGATGCAGTGGCACATACCTATAATCCCAGTACTTGGGAGGCTGAGAGAAGGGGATCGCAGGTTCAAGGCCAGCCTTAGCAACTTAGTGAGACCCTATTTCCAAATAAAAACTAAAACAGGGCTAAGGTGCATCTCAGAGATAGAACACCACTTGTTCAATCCCCACTAAGGTCAAAACAAAACAAAACACATCTCCTGTGTGACTCTGTGTTCTAGACTCTGTTCTTCTAAATAAAAGCCAGTTGACTTGCTGGAGGGAACTTCAGGTATCTGACGGAACCATGGCTGCATCGTTTTCTTTCCTCCTACTTGGATGATCCCAACTGCTTTAGCCTCTCTCCCTTCAAAGGGCATGTCTGAAAATTCCCACACATCCTGCAGGCTAAAAATGACATCTCTCCAGATTGTCGAAATCCCATGTGTAGCTTCCACAATCAGTTGCTCACATTAGTCTATATATTTATTTGGTAATGTAAAGTACACTGAGACTATTGTATTCCATCACTCTTAACAGCAAGGACTCCTAAAATGCATAGCACTTTTATCATATTAACTGTTATGAACATAGGTGTCTCCTATCCCCACCTTTGAAAATTTTCTTTTTTAGTAGAATATTGATCTTTACATGTATCCTGTTAAATTTTTTCTTTTTTTTTTAATTTAAGATTAAATTCTGGCTGGGTGTGGTGGTGCACTCTTGTAATCCCACTACCTGGGAGGCTGAGAGAGGAGGATTGCAGGTTCAAAAGCAGCCTCAACAATTTGGCAAGGCCCTCTGCAACGCAGTGAGAACCTGTTTCAAAACAAAAATTAAAATAGGACTGAGGATCTAGCTCAGAGATTGAATGCCTCTGGATGCAAACCACAGTGCCACAAAATAAAAAACAAGAAACAGTCTGCTTCTGTCTTACACACTTGTGTTATTTAATAAAAAAAAAAATTTAATCCCTTTCAGAATTGTGTCATCCCAAAGTGTCTATTTGCATATTTATCTAAGGCTCTGATCAAAATGGTAACCAGTTGCTAGACAAATAGCAATTAACTTTTTAGTCTGCTGACTGTATAAATCTATGAATGAGATCTCTAGAATATATAATACACAACCTGTTAAATATATGGTTCCATGGATTAAAACTCTAGAAATGTCATTGTGGTATTTTAAATGTTTGAAGTACATCCTTAACTTTGTGCATTGGTCCCTCGGAAAGCTACTGCACAGTCACCCTAGGTATGGCTTATCTCAATAACAGAGAAAAGATCATGGATTTAATTGAAGTGCTATTTTAAATCTCAATTCTAATCCCCCCAGAAGTCCTACTGACCAGGAACCAGATTACCTGTGACTCACCCATACAGTCACAGCCTACCTCAGACTTTTTGACATTTGCTTTTCATGTTAAATGAGGAAAGCAATTAACTTCAGAGATTTACTTGGGCCCTTAAAAAATCTAAACTAAGCTGGGCGTGGTGGTGCACGCTTGTAATCCCAGCATTCGGGAGGCTGAGACCTGGAGGATCATGGTTCACGGACAACCTCAGCTACTTAGTGAGGCCCTCTGCAACTCAGTGAGACCCGGTTTCAAAAATAAAGAATAAAAAATAGGGCAGGGGGTGTAGCTTGGAGGTCAAATGCCCCTGGGTTCCATCCCCAGACCCACAAAGAAAAAAAAAAATGTAAACTATACTACGCCATTTTATGGATCTGTTAAGATAAACAAAAGAAGTCTTTTTAAAGTTAATATGTTCAACCACTAATATTGACAAGAGCCTGAGGGTTGGTGAGAGAAGAACAAGAGTAAATTCTCCAAAAAAAGGAAGAAAAGAAAGAAAGAACAAGAGAGAGAGGGAGGGAGGGAGGGAGGAAGGGTAATTAAATGGGTGAATGTAAGGATAAGACATAGTGGAAGTTTAGAAATAGAGTAGTTTCAAATCTCAATCATTATTATCTGAGGGAAAAGAAAAGTAATAAGTATTCTTGAGAGATCCAACATAAAGACTAAAATTTTAAAGCCAAGAAGGAAAATATTAACAGCAGGATTTCCAAACATCTGTCATCTGAACCCCAGGCTATTATATTACCCTTGGCAAAAGTCCTCATTGCGTACAGGTTTGTCATCTCCGCTCTTTGCTCTGAGAATGGACTGGAATTGTGGTGCTCTTTGCAGTCTCTGGCCAGCCGTTTCTCCATGTGTCCATTACTGTTTACTCTGGCAGGAACCAGCCAAGAAGCAATAAGACACTACTGTCGCTGCTGACAACCACTGAGCAGAGAGATGCATTCCAGGGAATAGGAATATCAGGGCATAGATGTTAGCGCTAACCCTGACTTGTGAAGTAAAGGGCCTCACAAGAGGTAGGGCAGCCTTTAGGAATCCTCTTTGCCTCTTTATTTTAGCAGAAAATGAATAACTATTTCACAGAAGTATATAGATGATGCTATGCAAAACTGTGGTGATTCTTCCAAGATCCATGCATCTTAAAGGTATTCCTCAAGCTTCCCTTTCACAGTTGTCCTTTAAGCCTCTCTGGATTTCCACCTTATGGATACTTCTTCAGTAGAAGCGGATAACTCTCAGCCGAATGACAACAGCCACCTAGCTATTACAGGCACTGCCATGTGCTCTACATGCATGATCAAACCCAATCCTTTCACAGTCGCTAGGAGATCTGGTGGTTAATATCTCCATTTTAGAGAGACTGTGCTCTGGTATATTCCAAAATGTCTGCTTTTCCTTTCTCCTGCTGGGATCATGAGAACATTTTTTTTTCCTCTTTCTTTACTCTGAGGATCTGTTAGGGTCAATGAAGGTATAATTCACAAAAGTGTAAAGAGGCCCCCCTAGGACTGAAACCCTTTGCAACTTTTCTCTAATTTTTCAACATGATCACCCAGCTATTCGGCAACTATTAATTCAGGTTAAAACCTTTGTGATGGCTCCCATCAAAGTTTCTCTGCTCTGATAAACTGTGATTCTCTATTATCTGTCTGTTTCTCCAAATTAGGGTGAGGAGGTAGATAGAATTTTGTCCTGGGACCTCAGTTTTCTGATGAATTTAAGAAAAGTTTTTTTTTTCTTTTTTTGTGGGTCTACGGATGAAACCCAGAGGCATTTGACCTCTGAGCTACACGCCCTGCCCAGTTTTTTATTCTTAATTCTGAAACAAGGTCTCACTGAGTTGTGGAGGGCCTCACTAAGTAGCTGAGGCTGTCCGTGAACCATGATCTTCTAGTCTCAGCCTCCCAAATGCTGGGATTACAAGCTTGCACCACCACGCCCAGTTTAAGAAAAGTTTTTGATACTCAGTTTGTTCAGCTATCCTTGCATGAGGACAGGAGTGAGGACTTGAAGGCTCCTTATATACAGAATCAGACGGAAGTCATCCTCTCCGATTCAAAGATGGGATTAAGGGACATGGAGAGGAAGTTAAAATGAGACAGTCCTCATTTTTCAATAAGATATCATGATTCCTCTCAGCCTCTGTATTGAACCCTCACTGCCTAAACTAAATGTGTTCTTCAAAGAACTAGTGACATCCAGGTTCAACCACATCATTAAGTCTGAAGCTTAATTCACAGAGGAAAATATTGGATGAGGTAAGGGAATTTCCCTTTGCTTCTAGATAGTATTTTTTTCTTGAAGAAAGACATGATCTAAATCAAACAACCTCTCTATCTCGCTCTTGCTCCCTCTCCTCTCCACTCCTCTCCTCTCCTCTCCTCTCCTCTCCTCTCCTCTCCTCTCCTCTCCTCTCCTCTCCTCTGTTTTCCTCGGCTCTTCTCTCCTCTCCCTCCTCTCAAGTTACTATGTCCTGCTAAACCTATCATAAATTAAAAATACATTTACCACACCTAGCCTACCAATCCTCACAGCTTAGAAACACAGCACACTGTAGGGTATCACTTGTTTACCCTCATGATTAAGTAGCTGACTGGGAGCTGGGGTCCCCTACCATTGCCCAGCATCAGGAGAAACAATGTAGCACATATTGTGGCCCCAAGAAAAGATTACAAGTCAAAACTTGGAGTTTCTATTGAATGTATATTATTTTTGCATCATTATAAAGTGTTATATTTACATATAAAATGTTCCCTAAAGACCTCGTTTATTAACATCTGGAGCTGATGTAATTGAGTCGTGAGGATTGAAATCCCAGCAGTGGATAATCCATTGTACTCCACTATAATCTGAGTGGTGACCCAGGCTGGTAGGGTGTGGCTGGAGGTGAGTCTCTGCTGGGAAGGAGGGGGGGAGCCTTGGAAATTATATAAATGGCTCCTCCTCCCCTTGGTCACTCTCTCTTGCTTCCAGCCTCCATGATGTGAGCACAGCCCATGTGCTCTTCCTCTTTCTCTGCTTCCTGCTTCCATGCCCTGAGATTCATGGTCCCCGGCCTCAAATGGACAGAATTGGAAACCGTAAAAAAAAAATCTTCATTCATCTGAGTCATATAGTGGATCTTTTAGATTGTAGCTGCAAGAATGCTGACAGACACATAAAGTGAAAATTTTCAAGCAGACCATTATTAAGTCAGGAGGGGTGTGTGTGTGTGTGTGTGTGTGTGTGTGTGTGTTATTAGGGACTGAATCCAGGAACATTCTGCCACTGAGCTACATCTTCAGCCATATTTTATTTCTTTTTCTAAGTTTCCAAACAAGGTCTCACTAAGCTGCTGAGGGGCTCCTTGAGTTACTAAGGCTGGCTTTGAACCTGTAATCCTTCTGTCTTATCCTCCTAGGTACTGGGATTACAGGTATGCACCCCCACACTGGGCTCTGTGTGTGTATTTTAATGTGTTGTAATGGTTACTAAATCTGCTTTGAAATCTGTAAATGTATACTGTTAGAGTGTCAAGAACAAAAATTAAGTTTATCAAATCATGTAAAAGCTCTTCCCATTAGTATGAAAAACTTGTGGCCTCTCAACAATAGCCCATACAATAGTTCACTTGCGGTCCAGCTCCAGAAGGTTCTTAGACGAAGAGAATAGTTGGCACTGGGCATATCTTTGATAAAGAACTCAGAAAATCACCAAAACTCATATCATTATTTTGAGTTTAGAAATCATACATGCATAAAATCTAGTATACATGGTAGGTTACCTTTATCTTTTCCTGTAGAGCCTTGAATGGCTTTGGAATCAGACACTAAATATCTTGACAATGTGATGTGACTAGAATAACTGACTGCCCTGGTTTACCCAGGACTGAGGGGTTTCACATCAGGTCTTTCATTGCTAAGAACTAAGAAGCTGGATAATTATTGGTTACCTTAGGTGAGGCTGGCTTGGGCAAACTGAAGACTGAAAGTCCAAGTTCCATATCCCTCCCAGTAGCCAAGTTTTCCCCAAATATGACTGAAAAAAAGCTTAAAATATAAAAAGATCATATCCAGATAATGGAGGGGAAATACCAGCAAAGTTTGAATGGAAAGATAGGAGAGGAGGAAGGCTGATCTTCTTTAATGAGGGTATACATCCGAACATGTGTAAAATTATGAATAAGACATGGTTAACCTGGACAACCATTGGTGGGAGGGGGGAAGGGAAAATGGGGGGGGGAGAGGGCACCAAATATAGTTTAATGTATACTATTTATGTTCAATTAAAAAAATTGTTAAAAGAAAAATATATATATAAAAAGATCATCAAACATTCTTAACATTCACACCTTCTATATGCAAATGCCAATTTATAAAATTAAAATGGCCTCTCCCTTAGCAACAAATGTAAAAAATTCTTCCAAACTTTCTTTGTGGATATGGATAAAATATACACAAGTTTTTCCATCATTTCTTGGCAACAAAAAGACCAGACATCATGTTTTCAACTACCTGTTTTTTTCTAAGGTGTGTGTGTGTGTGTGTGTGTTTTCAGGAATGTAAAATTAAATCCTTATAAGGTACACTAGATCCAAGATTTCCATATATATGAAAACTCTACCCAAATCTTGCACAATTAGAATATTTCAGGTGCAATAAAAAAATCAGTCATTTCTAAAGCCCTTTATATGGGTCTCTTGGTCAGAGAGATTTGAAATTTATTGTATTAACAACATCCACCTATAGATTTGCAGTCAAGGCCTCAGAGATGTATATACAGGGAGTAATCTCACATATAGGGAGATCCTTGGGGCCATGGAAATGTGGGCCTACAGCTCTGAAGCAGCTGCCACCTTTACCAGGCACATTCATCAGGCACAGTAGCACAGTGACAGCAGAACTCACCACCACAGTGTTGACCCTCTCTGAGAAGCTTAGCACCATACTGTGCCCAGCCTGTCCAGGCAAGCTGAATTCTAGAAAACATCTTTCAGCAATCACCTCTTCTCTGGTAAAAGCCAGAACTTTCTCAGAACCAGCGCTAGGACACTGTAAACACCTTACTGCACCAGAAGGAGGCATAGCCCAGAAGAATGTAGTGATCTGCAACTCTGTTTTGCTCAGCTCTGCAGAAAGTGGCCTTGACTTCTCCAGCAGTCATTTTTTTTTTTAAATAACACAATTTGTACTTTGCTTCCCTGCACTCCATTAGAAAACACCAATGGCTTGAAGGAGGCCGTGTCCACATTAAGACAGCAAAATGATGACCGGTTATTACCAGAATATCTCTTTCTGATAAGAAAATTAAAAGAAACAGAATAAACAAGCCAAATACTATGGAGTATAAGGAAAATTTCCCTTAATATACTTAATAAAATGTTCTAAAATTTACCAAGATAGGGAGAAGGGGATAAATCCAAATTTCAATATTGATTTATTTGTTTTCTACTAAGTTTTTTATCTTTAGACATTTTTAAAACATTAAAATTTAATAGTTTAAAACATTGTTTGAAAATATTTTGAACCCATAGTGGGCTTGGTGGTACACCTACACTTCAGGTTTCAGATCAGCCTTGATAATTTAGCAAGACCCGGTAACAAAATAAGAAATAAAATAGGGCTAAGGTTGTAGCTCAGAGATATGTCTCGGGGTTCAAGCCTCAGTAAAATTAATTAATTCTCTCTCTCTCTCTCTCTCTCTCTCTCTCTGTCTCTCAAAAAATGCCTCTAATAATTTGCTATAAAAATTTCATCTGGATTCTAATATCTTTTCTTTTTCCAGTCATCAGGGTGGGGATCTGTAGGTGGTTCATCAGGACATACCTACTTGACAATCTACTTATGAAACAGCAAGATATCTAGACCACTTGTAAGAAACTTGGAGTCTTAGAGTAAATGTAAATGCATTTCCAGACTCTATAATTCTGCCAGTTATAATGACATGCCAAGCCACTTTTCTAATTATAATCATCTCTGCTTTTCATTCAAAAGCTATTGCTACTATTATTTACTTACAAAGAGCAAACCCACCCATACACATTTATACAAGAACATTTACATCCACAGGTGTGCTGTGCCTCTGCTGGCCCTTTTCATCAGTCTTGCCACTCTAGACAGGTATTCAATGAATCTGACATCAAAAGAACAGCCGTCTTTGATTTCTCATGCCATAGACGAGTGTCCCATGTGGGAATCATGATTTGCCAATTGGTATTTAACAAATTCTCTCTTCAAGTTCTTTAAGGCTCCTTCGGCTACAGTCATTTAAGCAGAGAATTTTTCATACAAGTACCTCTAGTTGATAAGACCAGACACATCTGAGCCACTGAGTGACCAACAAAGAGCACACTTGTATCACTGAGGATCTGATGAAGAGCAGCAAACAAATGATGAGAGGCTCATGGTCTCACTTCTTGAGGTTAGGTTATGATTTTGTTTCTATGCATAAAAAGCTGAGTGTTTGGTAGCTAAATGACTATGTTCCAAATTATTTTTCAGGAGCCTCAAGTAGATACAGATGTGAGTTGATAAGCTCTTGCTAGAAAGTGGATAAGGGAGCTATTGACCCAGTCGTGTTACCATTTTTTAGAGGCCTGACTACCTACATCATTCATCCCTAAAGTTTCAAATTCTCTAGTGGCTAGAAAAATGCATCATGACCTAAATAAAACTGACTTGACAATTCAATCTGAGATATATTGGTGTTGTATAAGGCATTTTATTTCTGCAGAATTGGAGCTATTAAGGAAGCTAAACATTAGCAAAAGAAAGTCATTATTAAATTAGTTTATTTTTATAATTTTTCACCTTGTACAAATTTTACCAAGTGTCTTAAAGTCCATGATTTTTATTTTAAAAGCACAAAATGCAGTATCAAAGAAACAATGATAAATAGAAATATAACTAAATTATAAAATTAAAATGAAGGCATAAACATTTTCCCCCAAATCCTACAAAGAATAACTAAGGACTGGGATTATTATTTATATTTCTATCATCTCTTTATAAGAAGTTTAATTATTTGTTTTCTTGGTTTTTACCTAACACTATAAATGAGTCTTATTAGATTTTTTTTTTTTTTTTTTTTTTTTTTTTGGTAGTACTGGGGTTCCTGGAAGCCCTTCTACCTCCGGGCTACATTCCCAGACCTATTTTATACTTTTTTATTTTTGGAAACAGGGTCTCTTAAGCCAGCACATCTGGTTTCGAACCTGCATGATCCTCCTTTCTTCGCCTCCCAAGTGTGGGGATTACAAGTGTGTGCCACCATACCCGGCCTTATTAGATTCTTTAAAATACTCAAATTTCTCATTTCAAAAACTAACATCTCTCTTAACCTGAAAACAAAATGTATTTCTAGTGTTAAAGGAGTCAATAATAAGCTGAAAAGATAAAGTACAATAATTGAAATGATCAATCCCTAAATGGGCTTAACAAAAGACCTCAGATGGTAAAATAAATATTCACTGAACTTAAAGAAAAATCAATAGAAATCATAGAACTTGACAAATAGAAAAAATACAAGACCATAAACAGAGCCTAATAACTTGTAGAACAATATCATAACATCCATACATACATAATTGAAGACTAAAACAGAAAAAGAAAAGAACAAAGAAATGGAAAGGTACTTGAAGATACAATGACGAAACATTTTTCAAGGTTAGTGAAAAGCATAAACTTGCCAGGCGTGGTGGTGCACACTTGTAATCCCTGCACTTGGGAGGCTGAGACAGGAGGATCACACAGGTTCAACGCCAAGCTCAGCTACTTATTGAGGCTCTCAGCAACTTAGTGAGACCCTGTTTTCAAATAAAATATAAAATATAGGGTCTGGGAGTATAGCTTGGAGGTAGAAAACCCTGGGTTCCACCCCCAGTACCACCAAAAAAAAAAAAAAAAGTATAAGCTTACATGTCTGAGACATTCATTCAACTTTCAAGCTGACTCAGGATAAAGAAAGAAACTGATGCAAAGATACAATAATATAAAGAGCAGCAGGCAATGGAATATCATATTTAAAATACTGGAGGAAAACAATCACAAAGAGTATTATATGCAGCAAAACTATTAGTCAAAATTGAAAGCAAAATTAAAAAAATTATCAGATAAATTTAAGACAATGGATTGCCAGCAAACATGTGCTCTGGGAAAAGCTAAAGGAAGTAGGCCAGGCTGAAGGAAAGTGACACCATGTAGAAATTCAGATCAACAGAAAGAGCAACAGAAATGGTAAATAAGAAGTATGCAAATATATATATATATATATATATGTATATGTATATGTATATATGGATTTATTTTCTCATTGAAAAAAGATTACTGTTTAGAGCTAAAATTATATTAGGGACTTATAATAAATGCAAGTATAATATACATGACAATTTCACAAAGGATGAGCTATTTGAAATTACAGCACAGCAATGTCACTATATTTTACATGCATAATATAATATTAAGTCTAGGTAGACTTTATAACATATCAAAGATCCATATTATAATTCTTTTAGTAACCATAGAAAATGCAAAGGTACACATTTTAAAAGATAACAGGAATTTAAATATTTAAAAATATTTAATTAAAATAAAGGCAAGACACAACAAGGAGAAAAAATCAAATACAACAAATATAAACCAAAATAGCAGAATTGTAGACTTAAATCCAACTTCACTGGTTATTTTGTTATATAAAAATGGAGCAAAATTCCTGTCAAAAGTCAAGAGACTTTCCAGGTTAGACAAAAAAGCAGGGCTCAAGTAGAAATTGATCACAAGACACATATTTAAAATATGAAGACACATATAAGTCGAAAGCAAAAACATGAACATTTATGAATATCATGAAAACACTATAAGAAATCAGGGTGTCTATATTAATATCAGACTAAATAGACTTTAAAGCAAGGAATACTACTACAGATAAATAAGGGCATTTCATAATAATGAAAAGGAAAATTCTTCAGAAAGACCTAAGAACTACAAATGTTTTGACACCTAACAGTGCCTCAAAATATATGAAGCAAAACCCCAAAGAATCAAAATGAGAAATGGAAAATTGATAACAGTTGAATATATGAAAGCCTTTTTTTCAGTCATGATGGAATACACTAAATATGAATAAGGACATAGAGGACCTTAGCAGCAGCACAACTAGCACGACCTAACAGGTATTTATAGACCACTACACCTCACAACTAACTGCTGCCCATGAAAGTACACCTGGAAAGCTCAAGTCATTAGAACACATGCCGGCCTGAAAACAAGCCTAAGAAATTTCAAAAGATTGAAACCTTAAAAGAGAACCATGTTCTCTAGTTCCAATGGAATTTAAACATCAGTATCAATAAATCTGAAAATACTCAAAATGTTTAAAATCGAATACGTATAAACTCACGGAAACCCAAGGAAACCAGAAAATCATGCTGCTTGTAGGAAAATGGATGGAACTGGAGACCATCCTGCTAAGTGGGACAAGATAGATGCAGAGAATCGGGGGCTGCTTGTTTTCTCTCACATGTGGAAGGTAGAGAGGGAAAAGAAAAGATAGAATAGAGACCTTTGAAAATTAAAAAGAGAATAGAAGAGTGCTGGAGGGGATTTGAGGAGGGAGTGGAGGAGATAAAGAGGAAGTGTGAGGAAAGAAACAGACCAAATAATGCTATGTGCACGTCAGTGTATCACTATGACTCTCATCAGCATGTACAATTATAATACAACGATCATTTTTTAATTTGAAATGACATGTAATAAAATGCTATATCCAGAAATTTTTAGTCAACTAAAGCAGTAGTTAAAGGGAGATTTATTTAAATTTATTTGTTTGTTTATTTATTGTGGCGATGGGATTTCAACCTAAGGGCATTTTACCTCTGAGCTGTGCCACTAAGCCCTATTTTATTCTTTATTTTGGAATAATGTCTCACTAAGTTGCAGAGGGCCTAACAAGTAGCTGAGGCTGGCCGTGAACCTATGATCCTGTCTTAGCCTTCCAAGTACTGGGATTACAAGCGTGCGCCACTACGCCCGGCAGATGCTTATATTTGTTAGAAGAAAAGAAATACTTAAAATCTGTGATGTAAATTTTTATCTTAAAAAGCTAAATAAATTTCTATGAAAACAAGTATAAAACATAATTATATTTAAAACCAGCCCAAACCATTCAAATGCAAAATAAATAGAAACAAATGTTTTGACACCTAACAGTGCCTCAAAATATATGAAGCAAAACCCAAAAGAATCAAAATTAGAAATGGAAAATTGATAACAGTTGAATATATGAAAGCCTTTTTTTCAATCAAGGGCAAAAGTTTATTTGAAAACATTCGTGATTTTGATAAACATCTAAGTAAGACTGGCAACTGAAAGATGAAAAAAAGCATCTTTTTATTCAATAATAAGAATAAATGAGATTTAACTACAGATCCAAAGATAGTAAGAGGCCAATAAAATAGTTTAAACAACTTCATATTTATTAATAAATTGAAAAATTATGGGAAAAACATCACCTACCAAAATAACTCACAATAAAATAGAAAATCTTACATATGCATAATTAGTTTTCTATTGCTGTCATGAAGGATTTTTCAACCACATACATTATTATTTTTTGAACTACAAGTTTGGACACCACATGACTTTGCTGTGTATGGGTTCAGTTGCTCAGGCCTTACACCCAATGTGTTGAAAAGCTGGGCTCTTACACGGAGGTTCCAGAGAAGTTTTACTTCCAAACTCACTTAGGTTTTAAGCATAGTTCAGTTGTAGGTGGTTGCAGGACTGAGGTTATTTTTTTTTCCTTGATACAAAGTCTTCATCGTCAAGCCAACTATCTTTCTCATGAATTGAAACTTTGACTTCTTCTGCCATAACCCTCTGACTCTAACCAGAGGAGTTATCTGCTGTTCAGGACTCATGTAATTGAATTTAATCTTTTTGTTAATCTTCCTGTTTTGGTGTGTGTGTGTGTGTGTGTGTGTGTGTGTGTGTGTTGCTGGGGATTGAACCCAGGAGCATTCTACCTCCAAGCCACATTCCCAGCCCTGTTTTGTTTTTTATTTTAAACCAAGGTCTCTCTATATTGCTAAGAGCCTCACTAAATTGCTAAGGCTAGTTTAGAACATGCAATCCTCCTGTCTTAGTTTCCCAAGTACAGGGATTATAGGTGTGTGTCACCAGGCCCAGCTTTATCTCCCTATTTTAAAGTCTATTGTAGGCCTTGTGTGGTGGCACGTGCTTGTAATCTCAGTATTTAGGAGGCTGAGATGGGAGGATCACAAATTCAAGGATGGCCTCAGCAAGTAGTGAAACTCTCATAAACCTAGTGAGACCCTGTTTCAAAATAAAAATAAAATAGGGATGGGTTATGTAGCTCAGAGGTAGAATACTCTTGGTTTCAATCCCCAGTACCACAAAAAGTCTATTATATTAATTACATGTTAGTCCATTTTGTTATATAAATAATTTATCTACATGCCCCAGGGTTACACTGTGGACATCTTTGGGGACTATTCTGCCTAACACAAAATAATAAAGGAGAGTACAAAGAAAGACATAGATATAGAAAGAGATAGAAAGTTACTTTGTCAAAGAAATTGAATTGATCATTTTAAAAAAATGACACAAAAGAAAATCTCAGGCTCCAGTAGCTTCAATGGTGAATCTCGAGTCTCAGATTCTTTTCAAAAAGTAAATACTGTATGTTCACACTGTGTGCTCTACAGAGCTATGTAAAATTCTAAGACAAATAGAACTGCTTTTTGGTGAAGATGTTAAAAATTTAGAACATATACTAAATAAGAAAGATCATGCAGAAACTTTTTTGGGTGGCTGGAAATGTTCTAACTTTATGGTGGTCTGTTACTCAGTTGTATTCATTTATTAAAATTCATCAAATTATTCATTTAAGACTTGTGCATTTTGAGTTGATTTTGGAAGTAAGGCTCCAATGTCTGCATGTGGATGTCCAGTTTTTTTTTTAACAGCATCTACTAGTATAAATTAAATATAAAACCTAAAACTGTAAAACTACTAGAAGAAAACATAGAAAGAAAGGCTCCATGACATTGATCTGGGCAATGATTTCTTGGACAGAACTCCAAAAATACACGTGACCCAAACAAAAATAGACATCAAACTAAACAGCTCTTTGCAGCAAATGCAACAAGTAACAGAATGAAGAGACATCCTGAGTTCAGGGAAATATTTGCAAACTGTCCATCTAATAAGGGCCTAATATCCAAAACAAATAAGGAACTAAAAAAACTCAATAATAGGAAAACAAATAAAAATAACCTAATTAAGAAATTGGTACAGAATCTAAATATGTATTTCTTTAAAAAGAAAGTATAAAGGATTAAACCCAGAATTCTTCTGCCCCTGAGCTACATCCCCAGTTCTACTTTGTAATAGTCTCATTAAGTTTCCCAGGCTGGACTTGAACCTGTCATCATCCTATCTTAGGCGCTCCCAAGTACTGGGCTTACAGGCACGCACCACCACATGCAGAACCAATGAGTATTTTTTTTTGAAGATTTAAAGAAGTTTATTAGAAAGATAGAAATACAGAAAATAGAAATACAGCTCCATACCAGACTGGCATGGAGGGGTGACTCGAAATGAATATACCCCAATGAGTATTTTTTAAATGCTCAAGCTGGACGTATTCCACAGAATGGAAGATTAAATAACCTTTAAAAAGAAGTGTTTATAATTTGTAAAACATGGATGAAACTTTAGGACATTATACCACATAAAATAAGTCAGGCACAAAATGACAAAAACTATATAATCTCATCTATATGAGAAATCTAAAAAAGTCAAACTCACAGACATTGAAAAAGAAAAATAGATACTAGAAGCTAGATAGAAGGGAAAAGAATAGGGAAATAAAAAATGTTAATCAAGGGTGCAAAATGTAAATTAGACCAGAGGAATAAACTTTAATGATATATTACTTTACGCGGTAAGCACAATTAATAGTGTATTGTATAATTCAAATTTACTAAATTAAACTTTTAATGCTGATACCACAAAAGATGGAAAATTGGTGAGGTGATGGATGTGTTAATTACCTTAATGAATCTTATTAAGATATATACAAAGATCAACAAATCACATCTTACCCATAAATATTCACAATTACTAGCAATTACTTTAAAATATTTCTTTATGCTTGCCACTC
Source organism: Muscardinus avellanarius (assembly GCF_963383645.1). Classification (NCBI taxonomy): domain Eukaryota; kingdom Metazoa; phylum Chordata; class Mammalia; order Rodentia; family Gliridae; genus Muscardinus; species Muscardinus avellanarius. Next base: position 48,112,550 of record NC_137786.1, on the reverse strand, counting down.
TGATTGGGGTTAGATGGAATCTCAGGATAGTTTTGTTTTTTTCAAATGCTGGCGAGGATGTGGGGAAAGAGGAACTCTTTTACATTGTTGGTGGGAGTGGAAACTAGTTCAGCCACTATGTAGATCAGTGTGAATATTCCTTAGAAAATTGGAAATGGATCCACCATATGATCCAGCTATACCACTCCTAGGTATCTTTCCAAAGAGGTTGAAATCAGAGAAATACAGTAACATATGCATACCCATGTTCATAGCAGCCAAACCAACCTAGGTCTCCATCAACAGATGAATGGATTGCAAAATTATGGAAATACACACAATGGAATTATAATCAGCTATAAAGAAGAATAAAATCATGTCATTCCCAAAATGGAAAGACCTAGAGAACATTATGTTAAGTGAGATTATCTAGGCACAAAAAGAGAAGGGACATATATTTTTTCTACTATGCCCAAACCAGGAACTATTAGGAATACTAGAGGGACTCCAGATAATGGAGGGGAAACCTCAGCAAAGCTGAAATTGAAGGGTAGGAGAGGAAGAAGGCTGAGGTTGATTAATAAAGGAGCTATATCCAAATATGTGTAAAAGTATGAATGTAGCATGGTCAACCTGGACATTCATTTTTGGGAGGAGGAAGGGGAAGTGGGGGAGAGGGCAACAAGCACAGACTGTATGCCATTTTCAATATGATCCACATAAAAATATATAAATAAATAAAATATTTCTAAAAACATGCATTTCAATGCACATAAACTTATCTAAAATACAGTAAATCAACAAATGCAAATAATGCCAAAGAACTCTATAATTCCTAAAGGATTTAACCTCCTCAGGCCATAATATCCTTGGTAATGGAGTAACCTACTAAGATGTTTTCTCTAGAACCTAGGAACCAGATTAGCTCATGAAAAAAAGGGGAGAGGTTGGATGAGCTTTAATTTATAAAAGAGTATTTTTTAAATTCAGAGAAGTATATAAGAGCATTCCATTTTGTAGCATAAAAATATATCCCCTTCTTGGAGTATTAGGGTCAGGAGGGGAATTTCCTGTCCCAATACAAGTTGTCGATAAAAAACTGTGATCAATCAACAACTTCTTGGACTGAAAAGAGTGAAATGGAGCCACATTCTTTATACTACAGGTTAATTCCCCTCCCTTCCCTCCACATTCCTCTACAGAAGTGAGGTGGATACTTAAGGAATTTACCCAAATAGACTGAGGAAGAATCTTTCATTTCTTCAGTGTCAGGCAGGATTTTCTGTTTCTCATCCATAAAGGATGGAACTAGCTGGGCGTAATGGTGCCATTATATCTTTCTTTTTTCTGAACCAAGTGAGTGAATCATATTTTTCAGTAGTGGCCAGAAATGGATCCTTTACACCATCCATTTATGTCCTCTTGGGGAACCCAAAATAATAGAGAAAGAAGCATGGGCTTTTTAGACAGAGATATCTGGCAGAATTCTTACTTTTCCATGTTGAAACGTTATTTCATCCTAATAAGCTCCAGGCATCTTGTTTAAAATTAGGGTAATGATAATGCATGGAATTTTAAAATGTATTTATACATATTTTTATCTGTATAATCAAGCACATATAATTATTTCATACACACAATATATGTAACACAGAGGCAAAATACAGTGCATGACACAGACCAGGCACTCGATTCTAGTTCCTGAGTCAAATGACAATTTGTTTAAGTTTTTCCTTCAAATCCTGAGTTCTGCTAGTTCCCGCTTCATTTGGCCCACACAATTTATGCAGGCACTGAGTGAGACTATGCAAATGACCACCTCCAGCATTACAGCCATAAGCTCATCACCTGGAACACTTACTAAATGCCTGATTATTCAGTTACACAGGAGATGCAGGTATCCAAGACAATCATTATGTATTATTTAAGTAGTTACTATAAAAAATTTTTATCTCTCATTTCCTGTCAATTTGGAGAAAAATATTCTCCAGAAAATAGGCATATATCAAAGGAAAGTACCTTGAATAGAAAACCAAGCTATTCACGTGGTACAATAAACGCCTTGTACAGACCATTCTATAATTTTTCAAACTTTTCTTTGATTTAAGAAAATAATAAATAAGAAAATTATCTAAGAAACTAAAAGTTAATTTATTTTCTTATCAGAAAATTAAATATTTTCAAAATGAAAAAATAATAAGATGAAGATGTAATTGTTACTCATCTTTTAGAAACCCAAAGGAAAACTATTTGGGGCAAATATTTAAAATGGTGATGTTGTTCAGTCTTTAAATAAAAAGGAAAGTTAACTATCTTGTTGAATTTTCAAAGCCACCTAGATTATGATTATGATTTATAAGTATGGATGTTGAGACATTATTTGCTGCTGAAAAATTTTAAACCATGCTTATGTTTTTTATTCTTCCTATCATTATGTAGTTTTGAAAAACTGATAACAATGGACAAAGGTGACCATAACAGAAATATTTAGTTAAACTAAATAAATGTGTGCGCTTTAATTAAATATGCTAATAAAAGCCTTTGATTTTTTAAATGTACATGGTCTTCATGATGGCATATGGAAATTTAAATTTAAACAATTTAAAGCCTAGTTCAATTAATAAAATGCATCGTTAATAGGAAAATAATTCCATCCACAAACAAATTAATTCCATTATACCTAATTTTATACAAAATTTTCACTAAAGTTCTGACCAAAATAGGGCATTACAATGCCTGTTAGTTGATGAACACACAAAATAATTTACAATATTTCCCAAAGCATTAGTTTTGTACATTTCTATAACATCTAATGGTCTTTATGGACATTCTAAGCAATACTTTAAGAAAATAAAAATCAATCACAATGTGGTTAGTTTTTTTAGTAATTTGTTTTATTTTACTTTTTGGTACTGAGTATTGCATCCCAATATGCTTTGCCACTGAGCCATACCTCCATCCCTGTTTGTTTTTTATTTTGAAACAGGGTCCAAGATGCTCAGACTGGGCCTGGAACCTGTGATCCATAAGTACTGGGATCAGAGATTCCCAGTAATCCTAAATACCCAATCTTTTAAGTACTGGAGTTACAGGTGTGCACCACTGACCTAGCTGTCGAGTCATTTATTTTGACAAAGCAATTTCAATGCATATATAGAGTTAACTTTAAATACTAATTATCTATATTTTTTATTTTGGAAATATCTTTATGTATAAACTTAGGATATGCAACGTGATGCTTTCACATACATACACACAGTGAAGTATAAAAGCCTACTTGGTAAGGTCTACTGTCAATGTTTACTTATCATCAAGCATGATTAATTTAGCCAGTTGGCTCTTGGCAATAGTTCCAGTAATGGAAAATTATCATAAGTCAACATGCCTGGATGGCAACAGCCTGTACCTGTATTGTCTGCCCAGATTTCTTTCACATCACGGCTGCAATAAAAAGCTAAGGCACAAACAGAGGCATGAGAAGACACACAATGGGCCAATATTCCCTGAACAAATCAAATTTTCAATAACTTTTAAGGTAACTTGAGAGCGTCCATTATATAACCCTTCAACAAACAAATTCTATAGATTTTTCATTTGACCCTCCAGCGAGCATATCTTAATATACATAACCCATAAAAGAAGTTAAAAGTAAATTGAAACAGATGTTGAAAGTCCTTGATTCTTGAAGAAATCATGGAAAACGTCTAAGCCGCCCAAATTAACGTGAAATATTGAAGTTGTTGGGTTTGGCAGCAGAGGGGAGCACCCAAGAGACACAACACATTTCTAATGGTGTGTTGTGGGCTCCTACTCACCCCAGTCAGGAGCCCTGGCTGCTACGCAATGGGACCACTCTGCTAGGTTAATGAGCACAGGCTGACATTTTGCGTTAGCTGGTTGTACACAGAAACAGGAAACATCACTCACCTTTTACTTAACAACAAAACTTAAGTGACATGCTCAGGTGGAGGCCCTTTTGCACGCGAGTTGTCCACATTTCTCAAGGAAGCAAACCCAACAGAGTGACTGAAATGAATAATCCGAATTTATAACAAACGGGCACTGCACACGGAAAAGCTCAGATGGGAGCTCTCCCAAACATAGTAAACTAATTGTAGGGACACCGATAACTGGCTGGCACAGCTCTGGGAGAAGCCAAGCCTGAAAGCATTTGCTGTTTCCCTCTGCTACTGGGCCACTAACGGAAGAAAGAGGACTTTGGAGACCTTAATATTGTCTTCTCCTTTCTTACTGTGTCCTTCATCAAGTAGAATTTGCTCTATCCTATCCTGTAGAGAGCTCTCAAGCCCCGAGCCTAACTAATCTGCCTTAAATCCCTGAGTTTACACCACAGTCACAAACCTGGGAAATTCAGAAGGAAGATCAATGCCAACGTGAGATCGCATCTTGCTCTGACTTTTGTTAGCTTGGGCTTTCATTTTCCATAAACATTCTCGCCCTCCATGTGGAGCCCGGAAAGATAATGAGCATCCACATCCCTCATCATCACAGCCCCAGTCACAGCCACAGGGAGCCTCGAGGAGCCCAACTCGGTTCCCAGAACCGAATCCTAGAGCCTCCTCCCAGCTGGTAGCCACCTAGACCTTCCCTTAGGTGCGGCACAGGGGAGCAGCATCCCTCTTCATTCCGCCGGAGACCACTCTTTCTTTATAGACCCACCTGCATGGGCGCTTCGTGTCTCATTGTTGGCTAGCGACCTTTCTCTGCGGCTGGCCCGGCGCCTGGTCGAGCGTGCAGTGCCCGCGCTCGCACGCTCCGCTCTGAGCTCTTGGGGTTTGCCAACCGGCTCCAACATCAGCACCGGAGCTGTCCGCTCCAGGCGCCGCACACGCGTACTGGCCTGGAGCGCCGAGCACTCCTGGGAATTGTAGTCCCATCCCCCGGGCTTTCGGGCAAACCCGAGAGCCGTGAACTACACCTCCCGGCAAGCCAGCAAGTCTTTAACCAGGCTGGCTCCTCCGGGAGCGCCCGGCAGCGGAGCCTCCCTTCTCCATCCCCGGAGTCGCCCCTGCCGGCTCTCACTCTCAGCCTCCCCGGCCCATTCCCCCGCCAGGCACCGGCGAAAGTGACCCCGCTTCATCTCAGCTGGAGATTTCTTTCCTATCGCCTTCAGAAGCCAGATTGTGATTCTCTTATTAACAAGCGCCATCACTTTGTGCTAATTGCCAACACAAACCAAGTGTTGTAGGACTCTCCGCCTTACCTCTCCCCACCCCAAATCGGGAAAGTTTAGCTATTTCCATAGGCTGAGCTGGGTAGTTTTACAATCTTCGTCCACAAACACGAGGCAGAAGGGCACACAAGTAAGGAAAGTGGTGTATCCGCGTAATTGCATTAAGAAGGCGCGCGTACACACACACACACACACACACACACACACACACACACACACACACGTACACACTCACACCAAAGTCAGCCAAAGCGCGATTCCTCCCGGAGCACGCCGAGGAACTCCCTTCTCCCGCTTACCTTTCCGTACAGCTCCATCGAGGCTCGGAAACTGTGGAGTAAATCGCTCAGCTACGAACGAGGCTAAGGTCGTACGCTAGAAGCGGGCTGAACGCAAAGGCTACACAATGAAAAGGGTAGGGGTAGCGGCTGGCGGGGACCGAGGAGGGACGTGGCCAGGACAGCTGATTTCGACGGATGGCTGCTTTCCTCCGGAGGGGCAGCCTGGAGTCTCCGAGAGGCAGCTGCGGAGAAAGGACTGCGGGTCTCTTCGGAGGCGCCGGGGGCGCTAGCGCAGGGCAGCCCCTCCCCGCCCCTCCCCCGGGCACCTCGGCGGTCTGGAGTGCGCGCAGCCTGCGCAGGCCCGGGCGGGAGAGCCGCTAGGGCACCGGGTTATTTATCCAAAGCAAGGCACATAAAATGAACTCATTCATCACCAGGGCCCAGAAGCACCGTCACAGAATGAGATGAAAGACCTCTATTAAGTTATCCCGTCCTTTCTTTAACACAGAGCCATTTCTTTTATTATCATCGCACTCCTCCTGGACTAATTCCTAGCAGGAAATTCAAATCTGCAAACTGTACTTTTGTTACATTGATCCTTTTCCCGTCAGCGAACTGTATATGACTATGTATGTCTTCGGAAACGGGGATCTCGCCCAGCACTGATTCCTGACTTGGCATGAGGTCAGATGTATGGTGTTGGAGGCAGTGTAGAAAAGGTATGATCGTCATATTTGCAGGGAGGCTTGGAAGGAATAACTTGAATCAGCTTTAAACTTAAGAGCGTTAGACAAAGCAGTGGAAAGGAGGTTCTGGAACGCGAATCTTAGGAGGAAGAGTTAAAATTCAAATTCTCAAGCTAGGCATAGAGATTCTGATGGGCAAGATTTGATCCGATAAGAGGTCTGAAAATTACTTTTTTTTTTTTTTTTTTTTTTTTTGGTACTGGAGATGGAGCCCAGAGTTAGCTCTGAGCTACACCCTAGCCTTCTTTAGAATTTTAAAAACAGGTTATCACTAAGTTGCTGAGGATCTTGACAAATGCTGAAGCTGATCTAAAACCTGTGATCCTCCTGTCTCAGCCTCCAAAGTACTGAAATTACAGGAGTGCTCCCAGGCTCCTGGCAGAATTAGCATTTTTAAACAACACTACAGTAATCCCAATGCAAGTGGTGGTTTCTTTGCCATAATTAGAAAACTGCTTCCTTAAACAATTTCTATGTAAGACTTTTTAAAATTTGCAAACCTTAGCGGGGCGTGGTGGCGCACGCTTATAAACCCAGCATTTGTGAGGCTGAGACAGGAGGATTAGGGTTCTGGATTTCCTCAGCTACTTAGTGAGGTCCTTTGCAACTCAGTGAGACCCTGTTTTAAAATGAAGAATAAAAAATAGGACTGAGGGTGTAGCTCGGAGGTAGAGTGACCCTGGGTTCCAGTCCCAGTGCCACAAAAAAAGTAAACCTCAAAAATGTCGCTATATGAACACAATAATAAACAATCATGTATAGGAACCTACTGTATCCAGAATGGCTGTTTCAAGTGACTTTCTTTTCTTTTCTTTCGATCTGCCTTCTATTTTTGCAATAAGTAGAAAGTAATGCAATATTGCCCAGAAAATAAGTTTTATACCTACTCAGAAAATACATTTTAAAGGTTTATCTCATAATAGAAGGTTATATGAAGATTAGAAAAATAATTTAAAATATCTAATAACAAAATTAAAGGTAAAAGGAAATTCCATATCAATATGTTTCCTGGTAGCAGTTTACTGCATGTATTTAAGACTTTTTTGTGGTTCTGGTGATGGAACCCAGGGGCATTCTACCTCTGAGCTACGCACTCAGCCTTACTTTTTATTCTTTATTTTTACAGGGTTTCACTGAGTTGCAAACAGCCTCACTCAGGAATAGTTGAGGCTGTCTGCAAACCACGATCCTCCTGTCTCAGCCTCCCAAATGCCAGGATTACAAATGTACGCCACCATGCCCGGCCCTATTTAAGACTTTATGGCATTTAAAAAAACAAACAAATATGAATTAAATAATACTGAACTTAACTGTATATAATTATTTATTTTTTTGCATTTGTACAGCTACTTGAAGGCTGCCTTTCTTCAAATATTGCCAATAATTTTTGTACCATCATCAAAATTATTTAATTCAGTCTGATAGTAAACATTTAAATATTGTGAATATTCAACTTGCAAACTTACTGTTCTTTGAAAGAATGTATCCTCTCTCAATATTTTACAAAAATGACATACATTCTTGGTTTCTTTAGTATGTCTTTAATTTGTGGAAGGATCACTGAAAATTGAGTTTGAAAAGCTAGGTTTGCAAAAGGTCTGTGGGAACTTAGTTCTGCCCGGTTCATCATTTCTTAGTTGACTCTTTAAATGGGTGGAAAATAAAAAATTGTCAGGAGTTTGCTAAACAAACAGTTATAGGGAACTGACTGTCTCCCTAAAGTCTAGTAGTGTGAGAGCACTTGAGCTTTGCTTGAAATCAGGACACCCACCATCTATGACTCTCATCCCCAGGAGTATCAACTGGCTGCTGGAGTTCTGGCACTATGTCCACATTTCAGTTAGTAGAAAGGAAGAACCATGTCCCTTTACAAATATACCCCTGCCTTTGTATTCCAGTTCCTAGAACTCAGTGTTATGGAAGTACCTGTGGCAAGGAAGGATAGGAAATGTCTTTATTCTAGGTGGACTTGTACCCAGCCCAAAATCAAAACATCTGTTACAAATAAGGGAAGAGCAGGCATTGAGAGGCGCTAGCTGAGCACCACAGAACAGCAGGGTGACTACAAGATCAAGTTTACTGCTTCCTTCTCTCTATATTGTACTGAAATATCAATGTCGAATTTTAAAAAGTATCTGTTCCCAAGTATTTCTGCAATTGAACAGAAGCCAAGGAATTATCCCCAAATTAGTATATTCTGGTTCTTGTTGAGGAAACAGGATAGGAGGGAAGTCATCTTCACGTCTACTTGAATCTGAGTATAGGAGTTGATATTAAGATACTAAAAGGCAGAACACACATAATGGAAGGAAAAGGGCCCGCCAGTGAAAGTCACAAAGTGTGTGACATGAACCCTTCACGGTATTTATGTTCAAAGCAGACCTAAAGATCCTCAAGCCCAGAGAAGGAAAATGGCCTGCTAGGGTCACGAACCATCGGAGGTATCGGGGAGAAGTCCTGTATCTTTCTTTGCCTTCAAGTTTCCTTCTCTCTGGGCTGTCTTGAATCACTACCCCAGTCCTGGCTTTTTGCTACCCTGCATCTACCAAATATTTACTAATATTCACTTTGTCATTGATTTAGATCTAATTTGTCTGTCATTATTCACTTCATTGTTATCAGCCCATATTTGCACCTGATGTATTATTTAATTCAGTTGTTTGGCTAGAAGAGAGATGAGAATGATGATAATTGTTAATAACTACAGTGTTGGCTATGTTAAAAATAATGTTAGACACTTGATTTCCACCAATGCCATTTTCTTTCTCTTAGGACTTATACTAAAAAAAAAATTACTGAGACCTGGTATAAGGATTAAGGTCACCCTGTGGCGATTCATTGCCTGTGAGGACATGGCTGGGCGTCTAATCTTAGGCATTTCTGGGATTGGGTCCAATTGAGTGGGTTTTTTTTTTTCTAGCCTAAGCCCTATTGCCTCTGTCTGACTCAGCATATTGAGGTTGGCTTTGATTTCAACTTTATGCAGTATCCATACCAAGAAATGCTATTGATCCTTTCAGGCTCTCTTCAGAAGAAATTGAATATTCCCATGGCAGTATTGATTTTTTTAATTAAAAGAAAAAATTATTTTAACTCATTTCTTTTCATGAGATTTCCAATTTTAAAAATAATCAATATAAATAAGGTGCTTCATAAAAAATAAATGAGTGCACTTCAAGTAAATATAAAGAAACTTACTCTTTCTATAACATAAATATTATGTTTTAATTATAGCTATCTTTTAAACATTTACTCTGTGGTAGCTTGTTTTTCTATATTATCCAGTCTAATCCTCAATTATTTTGCAAGGTAATGCTATTAACCTTATTTTACAAGAAGAGGTTAAAGAGAAGGAAATAAATAATGAAGTTATAAATAATACTAAACAAACAAATAATAAGGCTAAAGAGAAGGAAGTATTTTGCTTAAGAAATACTGACTGACTAGTAAGATAACAGATCAACAATTAAAGATCAGAAGTGTGTAATTCTACAACCCTAAATTTTGTCCATAGATTTTCCTCATTAAAATTAATGTTGCTAGACTGGGCGTGGTGGCACACTCTTGTAATTCCTGCGCTTGGGAGGCCGAGACAGGAGGATTGCACAGGTTCAAAGCCAGCCTCAACTACTTAGTGAGGCTCTCAGCAACTTAGTGAAACCCTGTTTCCAAATAAAGTATAAAATAGGTCTGGGAGTATAGCCCAGAGGTAGAAAAGCCCCTGGGTTCCACCTCCAGTACCACCAAAAAAATAATAATTAATGTTGCTTAAAAATAATATATTGGTTAATCTCTTAGAAAAGCTCTTACTGAGCTTTGTTTCTGTTGATTGTGTTTGGGAACACGGATGCAACTATAGCCCTTTAATGAAATTATAGTGACTTCTGTCATTTCATACAATACTTTTTAAATTTGAAAGCTGTCAATATTTTCAGATAACTATCAGTTCATTTGATTCACTAGATGTGTAATTAAGCAGCTTTATATAAAATTCAAATATTTTTGCCAAATGCATATATTATACTTCCAGCTCCTAGGAGACACTCATAAAGCAAATAGATTATAATTACAAAAAGAATAGAGGACTACTATGCTACTCAGCTTCTTATCACCATTTTTGGTTTGGATCTCAAGTGTCCCCCAAAGTTCATGTATTGAGGACTTGGTCCCTAAGACATCAGTGTTCAGAAGTGGGACTTTGGAGGAATGATTGGATCATGAAGGCTATAATTTTACCAAAGAATCAACCCATGATGAGCTCAATATTGAACAGACTCTAGAGAGGTGCTGGAAACTGGGAGGTGGGGCTGTTTTGAGGATGTAGGTCGCTGGGAGGTGGGTCACTCCAGGACATGCCCTGGAAGGGTTATCTTGCCCATGGTCCTTTCACCACCCACCCTCATTCCTTAAGTGAGCAGCTGCCATAAGTGAGCAGCTTTGTTCTGGCCCCTCCCTTCCCACCAGCATATTGTGCCTATCGTAAGCCCATGGATATGGCGTCAAGCAACTACAGACTGACACCTCAGAAACCATGAGCCAAAATATACCTTTCTTTTTTAAGTTCTTTTCCTCAGGTATATTCTGTCACAGTAACTGCCATTGAATTGCTGTGACAAATTACCCAAGAAAAACAACCAGCTCCATCACTGTGGGCTTGTCAGGAGGCAGAGCCTGATGGCAGGGAGCATGGTAGAGAAAGCTGCTTACCTCCTGATAGCCATGCAGCAGAGAAGGAGAGAGAGGAAAGAGCTAGGAAGAGGTAAGCCTCCATCTCAGAGCCAAGTCCAGCTTAGAAGAAGGGTGAGATTCCTAAAAAGTGTCTATATCCTGAGCTTCCTCAGAATTTTTAAAAGACATAATAGTGCACTAGGAAAGGATATTATAGATGATGCCACTGAATCTTTTTGTTTTATAGATTTTAAAAAATTAGATCTCTGAGAAGTGCATTGATCTACTTAAAGCTTCATGGGTCATCTGATGCCACTGTAAATGCTGGGAAAAAAGACAACTATTCCAAAAGTATGCTGCAAATTATTAATATAATCAAATGTTATGTGTATCCATCATGTTTTAAAGATGTGTAGGTTTACCTGTTATAATTTAAAGGGGAGAGTCAAAAAGGAAAGCTCCTTTATTTTCAAGGAGGCTCAAAACTAGTTCAGGAAACAACTCTGCCACTATCAGTGGCAGAGATAACATACTGCAGTGCTGGGTTAGCTGCCTGGTGGTTCTTATCACCAGTAACTGTTTTAAAGATTTATAGGAGAGAGTAATCAATTTAAAGATATGCTATGAAGAAGTAAACAATGTCTCAAGATACATACACTTGAGATCTTCCAACTGTAAATAGAGGAGAGACACAGTAAAGGACACTTTCAAAGGAACTTAGCTTATTTAAGTACTTTTTGCTTAGTTTGCAGATAAAGAAACAAAGGTCCAAAAATGAGTAATGACTCACCTAACATCATGCTAATGAGTAACAGAGCCAGGACTAATTATGACTCCAAGGACTTCACATCCAGTGTTCTTTCTACATATGCCCCCTTTCAGCAAACACTACTCTGGACGCGAACATGCATATTTTTGTCTCCTAACTTGGCCATATATGAGCTCAAACATTGTGAAATTAGCACGTATTAAATAAAAAATCAAAAGCCTCATCCAGAAAGATGTGGTCTGATGATGTTTGACCCCCTTTTACTGATTGACAAACAGGAAAAAGGACCTAAAGATAGTTGAAGTATAATACATTTATTTATTTATTATTTTACTTACTTATTGTGGTACTACTGGGGACTGAACCCAGGGGCATTCTACCTCTAAGCTTCATCCCTAGTCCTATTTTTTATCCTTTATTTTGAAGCAAGATTTTATTAAGTTGCAGAGGCATCACTAAGTAGAGGCTCTCTGTGAACCGCAATCCTCCCATCTCAGCCTCCCAAGTACTGAAATTGCAAGTGTGTGACACCATGCCCATATGAAATATAACACTATCTTTCAAGTAATAGGATGGAAATATTTTTAATTATATTATTTTTAAATGTTACATATTAGCTGGGTATAGTGGTGCACATTTGTAATCCTAGGACTTGGGAAGCTGAGACAATAGGATTGAAGGTTTGAAGCCAGTCTCAGCAACTTTGCCAGATTCTGTTTCAAACTAAAACATAAAATCGGGCTGGGGGTGTGACTACAAGGTTGAATGCCACTAGGTTCAATCCCCAGAACTACACACATACATACAAAGCTATATATCGGCTAAACTACAGAACCCAAATTTTATTGTTTTTAATGAAAATAATTCACCTACGTTCCCACATTTTAAGATAGTCATAGAGCTTAGTATCAACTGATTTTGTAGGAAAAAGAAGGGGGCAGTTTCTCCCTTCTTCCTCTGTGGCTTTTATAAGAATCCTGAAACAAAGTCTGGGGAAAAAAAAAGATGTATGTATCTCCCTCATGTGGATGGCACCAGATATTGCTCTATTTCAGGTTAACATCACCCATACGCCAATGAATCACTCTTTCCATTGCCAAGTTCAGCCACAGAGTTCCTGATCAGAGTCCCACAGCCACAGGCACATAGTGTATATAGTAAATCAATTTATTTGACTGTGAAGAAAAAAAAAAAACCTCAAAACTTCTATGACTTAACTGACCACCACAAATCCCTGACTTGGCCATTGGGACTGAGTTGTGCTGAGCACCTCTTTCTGTCTTATCCGGGTCAGGTATGTGTTTGCTGTTGGCTACAAGTCATCACAGGAGCAAAGCTTCATTCAAGTTGTGGGACTGTTGAGGACAGGGTCACACATTTCTGATCTTCCAGATTCATATGCCTGGCAATTCATAGGGTTCCTAGAGAAAAAGCAGAACCACACGAGACATTTAAAGTCTAGATTCAGAACTGGAATATCATCATTTCTGCTGCCTATACTGGCCCGTAGGCACAGTGAAGCCCAGTCTTATAAACTAGTACCGCACACTTCACATCTTGATGGGGGAAGCTGCAAAGTCCATTCCAGGAGGACTTAGGTGGGGGAGGGATGCAGAATGGGGCCACTGCTACCACCAGCCACAGGCAAGCAAGCGCCCCACGGAGACTCAGCCACATCAGAGGCCATGCACTCTAGTGAGCCCTAGTCTCTGCTGCTCTGGACCCCAAATCCCAAATCCCACCATCTTTCTGATTTCAGGAGCCCTGTCGAGCTCATAGGACCCAGATTTAATCCTCCTTCACAGTTCTGCTGCTGACTAATTTTCTCTTTGAGAAATCTAGTTTAATTATTTACATGGGCCCCAACCTTTAATAACAAAAATGTATTCAGGAAATTTCCTCCAGCATACCCTCCGACCACTGATTACTTCTCCTTCAGGCAGTTAACTCCCCTGAGAGATGAGGAGGTAAGAATTGCTGGGCGGGACTCACAGAACATATAACCCCTGCTGCAAAGAGGGAATGTTTTTCATTTGTCCCTCACCAACCTAAAGAAGAAAAGAAGACTAAAGTCATCTCTTAGTGGCCACTCTGTCTCATTAAATTTATGTTCATTACCCTCACAAAATTTAAAAGAAACTTCAATTCAAAACAGTACTGACCACTTCCAAAGAAAATTTTTGTAAGCAATTGTTTCTCCACAAAGGTATTATCTATGTTAAATAAATCTTATTTTTCTTCTCTTTCTTTAACACATCTTATTTCTGAATATATATTCATGTATATGCATATATATTTTTCTATTTCTTTAGCAATTTTGTACAGTAAATATGTATGTATATATGTAAATATACATTCCTAAGAGAATACAATATTATGTAATATATTCATACTACAGTATTACCTATTCTAATCTGAATATTTACATAAACATATATGTATATATTCCTGAGAGGAAGAAGAACCTACTATTAAAAAGCACATATTCAACTCCAGTTGCAACTTTAATTATAATTGAAACATACTTTTCTTTATATTGCTGGAAGACTCAATTTATTGATTTTATTTGCAAATGCCACTTACACAAACAACAGTTTTCTTTTATAAAGTCCTCTTCAAGGTGAAACTTATTAAAATACTATGTTACATTAAGCACAAATACTCCACTATTATTGGTTAGTATTGGTTAGTACTATGTTTTAAAGAAGGCAGGAGTAGAAAGAGAAGAGAGTGAGAAAGCTGTTTAAGACTTACATTATATTAGAGACCACACTAGTTCATATAATGTTTACAATAGTAATTATGCATATATATGTGTGTATATATAATTGTTTTTTGTATTGACTGGAAAATATGGTATGATAAAACTAGGTAATCTGTAGAGAATTTAATAAAGGGCATATTTATAGAGCAATGGGCAGTGATTGCAGGAACCAATAAAAGAAAAATACAGTGCTTTAGGACTAGAAGCAGCAAGAAATCAGTGAGAAATTCTGAGAAGAAGGGCCACAGTCTGGAAAAGAGCATTTTGGAATCAGGAGAAGCAGCCCTTGAGAAGGGAGTTTGCAGTGGAGGAAGTAATCAGCCCCACCCTCCATCCCATCGGGACCCAGAGCCTTGGAGTCTGCTGACCAGGACCAGGGCATCAGTCTTCTAACATAGGGCATTGTGGATAATGGTACAAAAGGAGACAAACAGAAATATCAGGAGCAAATTGAGAATCAAAAAGAAATAATAATTTATGTGGATATCAGAGATAAAACAATGTAAACTCAGATCTTTCTCATGTCAACTACTTTCTGAGTTGTATGAAGAAAAATATATATCCTATCACCATAAGGAATATTATCCAACATTTCAACTCTATTGCCCCACTTAACTTTCACATTCATGTCCTGCCCAGGACTACGCAGTGAGGGATGGTTACCCATATCATCACATTTTAGCTGGACCCTCCAGTAACCTTTATATATCATCTTCCTCTTGTCTGCTTTATTGTTTCCTAAGGTGAATAATTCTAGTACTAAGTTTTACAATGAATCAAGTTAACATTTATTAATTGCCCAACAGGCACCACAACTGCTTTTGACACTGTGGAAGATACCACTAAAATATACGACATAGTTTGTTTATTTTTCAGTGATAGAGGTCAAACTCAGGGTCTTGTGCATGTACCATGGAGGTACGTACTCTACCAATGAGCTAAATTCCCAGTTCTGTAACTAAATGTTTGTGCTATCTTGTTTTGTTTTCAGTACTGAGGATTGGACCAAGGGGTATTCTACCTCTGAGCTACATCAGCAGCCCTTTTTAATTTTTTATTTTGAAATGAAGCAGCCCTTTTTAATTTTTTATTTTGAAATGAAGTCTCACTAAATTGCTGAGATTAGCCTGAAACCTGAGATCCTTCTGTCTCAACCTTCCAAATACTGGGATTACAGGCCTGTGCCATCACACCCACTAATCTTGCCCATTTTTAAAAGGCTATATGTGGTCTCAGTGGACCAAGAGTTATTTCCATCTGTTCATTATTTTTAATCAGTACCTGGAGGAGTGCTTAGCATGTCATAGGTACTCAACAGTTATTGAAAAATTAAGGAATCATAAATATGTATGAAATACTGGAAGTTAAATATAATGAAGTTTGTAGGTGTGTGGCATACATGCTAAAGTGTCAAGAAGCTTGGGAGAGCGAATGATCAGAGATGATTAACAAAGACTTAGGGAGCTTTGTCAGAAATGAAGATATCCAATGGGCTTTGAGGGATGAATGTGGTTTAAATAGATACAAATGGGAAGAAGCTGAATACTTTACACTTTAGAGGGAAAATGGCTTAAATTACTAGTCTTTCTTTTTTCTTTCTTTCTTTCTTTCTTTCTTTCTTTCTTTCTTTCTTTCTTTCTTTCTTTCTTTCTTTCTTTCTTTCTTTCTTTCTTTCCTTTTTGGTGGTACTGGGGTTCCTGGAACCCCTTCTACCTCCGGGCTACACTCCCAGACCTATTTTATGCTTTTTTATTTGGAAACAGGGTCTCTTAAGCCAGTGCAGATGGCTTTGGACCTGCGCGATCCTCCTGTCTCTGCCTCCCAAGGGGGAGATGACAAGAGTGCGCCACCACGCCCGGCAAGTGACTAGTCTTTACTCATAGGAAATCAAGGCAAACATGACAAAAAGGAAGAGTTTGTTTTGGAGGATCCAACTATGCCAAGACATTGAGCTGCTTTCGCCTTCCTGTTCTTCATTCCCACCCAGCTCTTTCTGCTTCTCCTCCCACTCCCGAATGTAGCTTAAGGCTTCTAGCACTATCCTAAGAATTTGTTTTAAAATCTCAGCTTAGCTATTGCTTCTCTTGACTATTTTTTTCTGTCTTACAGGCTCCAAGACTATTCCTTTCAGTGCACGTAGGACTCTCCGAGCTTCAGCCATGACATCACTTTCTGGGACATACAGAGGTAGTTTGGACTTTAGCCTCTGTTTCCTCAGTAAATGGCAAGATATCTGGCACTGTGTAGCTGCTGCCATATGATGTCTGGAACACTGTATGTTATCAGTAAGCCACATGGATAACTTTAAGCCTTTTTATGAATATAATTATACCTATTTCTTCTCTATGGCTTTACTTCAAGCTCATTCAAGATAATGCTTCCTTTTTTTCCTGGTAAGTTTTTGGATCTCTGAAAATTATGCTGTAGTTATATCCAGGAATAGAACTAATTTGATTTGGAAAAGAGACAAGCCAATCATCTTGGTTTACTCAAGCCTGAGGGGCTCTTAGAACTTGAGATTTTCAGTGCTAAAATCAAGAAAATCCCAAGAAAAACAGGGCAAGTTGTCCACCCTATTGTTAAATACAGAACAAATAGTAGCAAACCTTCTCTATGAACTGCTCAGTCCCTATAATTCTTATATGAGAGTACGTTAGTGCTACACAACGTGATTTCTGATCTCACTCTCTCATCTTTTGACTAATGGATATCTTGGTAGAAAAGCTCCCATCCTATGAATAGTAGCCAGTTGACAATGAGGACTCTTAGATTTCTCAATTTATGTTGCTTTTAGCATACTATAATAAGGGGTCACACTTTTTGCCTTGTGACATAATTGTCTATAGAAACTTTCAAATAGGGAGTTTTCCTTTAGAAGTCTTATTACAAATGGATTCACAGGAAGTGTTTTTGTGGTTGTTGGTTTGTTCTTCTCAACTCAGAAGCTACTTGAGAGAATCACCCTCATCCCTCGAGAGGAGATACTGTGCTGGAACATCACATTCAGACTTAAGGACTTCAACACCATTTAAACTGAATTTGCTCGATTCTGTCTATTATATCCTCATTGACTTCCTTGTTTCTGTCTGCAGAAAATAGAGTTGGTGAGCTGTAAAACAAGAAGAAAACTTGCACACGGTTTTGAGAAATTGATTTTCATATTCAACACAAGAGGTGGATAGAATGTGTAAAGCTGAAAGTATTCTCCACACTAGCACTCAAAGCCTAAAGGATGATAGCTATCTAGCTCTTTAAATAGCATGAAATCCAAGAAAGAATTATAAACTGAAATTAAGCAGTTCAAGTGATTTTCTGAAATGTTTGGAATAAGGATGCACAAGAAAAAGTATTGCCGCTGTGAAATTTGTGTTTTATTTTATTTTTTTATTTTTTTGGTGGCACTGGGGTTCCTTGCCCTTCTACCTCCGGGCTACACTCCCAGTGTACTTTTACATTTTTATTTGGAAACAGGGTCTCCTAAGCCAATGCGCGCAGCTGGCTTTGAACCTGCGCAATCCTCCTGTCTCTGCCTCCCAAGCGCGGGGATTACAAGCGTGCGCCACCACGCCCGGCCCAAGATTTGTGTTTTATATGCTAGTAGATGGGTGTAGGCCCAGATTGCTGGGTTATTTGTTGATTGGACCCTATAGACCACAGGAACACCCCAGAAAAAGCTGAAGCCAATCTTTCTAGGCAGAAATCGAGCAATACATTTAACAGCTGCTCTTTTGTTGAAGTTTATTAAGCATTTTATATGTACTATTTTATCATTTTCTCCTCACATAAAATCCACAAGGTAGCTGTTATAATGATCTTTGTTTATAGATAAGAAAATTAATTGAAGAACTGAGAAATTTAAGAAGCTTGCTCTTTTGTAAGCAAAGATAGAGAGTTCAACTCCAGATGTTCTGATTCAGAGCTACATCTTTATCCACTATGCCACAGTTCCCCTGTGGCTGTGGACAAGGATTCCTCCCGTTTCATGAAGAGAAATGGTGGGCAGAAGAGTTGTTGAAGTTCTTGGATTATTCCCTGTGGTATCACAGAGATATGTTTGGTACTTGTTTTGCAACATCAGAAATTCTCAGCTTCTGAACTAAAAAGAAAATTATAAGCCATAAGCAAATTGTCAATTGCTGTAATTAGGTGCATATTATAAATCAAGTCTAGTAGCATTTTCCTACCCAAGAATCTCAGTTCTACCGTCCACAATCCAAGTTATAAATTTATACAATAAAAATGAAAAGTATATAAAATGGAATCATAATGTGAGGTAAGAATTTTAAAAGAGTAATAATATATGCATCTGTTCAAAACATTAATATTTTCTGAGGTTCATGAAGTACAGAGTTTATATGTTCCTTTTTTTACTTTGTGGTACTAGGAATCGAACCAAGAGGCATTTTACATTTGAGCTATATCCCCATCCAGATTTTATTTATTTGGAAACAGAGTCTTACTAGGTTGATGAGAGTCTCACTACTAGATGAGGCTGTCCTCCAACCTGAGACCCTTCTGTCTCAGCCTCCCAAGTACTGGGATTACAGATGCACCATGCCTAGCTCATATGTTTCTTTTTAAACATTATCTTTCCTATGGCCAAATGAAATGTTTTCACTTTAATAATTCTGTAATATTGCATTTACATCATTTAAAGTGAGATGCATCAAAAAGGTTGTCAGGGAAAAGTAAAGTAGTAAAGTTAACAATTTCCTTTCTCTCTGTAGTAACTGATAATAAGCATTATTGCAATTCTCATTTTATGGATGAGGAAAAAAATAAGGGTAAATAATTGCCCAAAGTTACATGCCCAACAAATGAAAGACTCAAAACTTGCACCCAGTTGTACTAAAGAAACAACAATTTACATAGGACGTAATAGATATCTAAGGTGTTGCCATGGGAAATAAATGTGTCTACTAAAAGAAAGTCACTCATGTAACCAGGAGCATTTACCAGGACCTGGAGGCACTCTCTCTAGTAACATCAGCCTTCTATAATCAATCCTAAATCTGTATATAGTTATCTTTGATACTGGAATTATTCTGAATTTATTAAAAAGTATTGATCTTGATAAAATTTTTAGCAGTGATATATTGTGACAGGATTCCCTGACTTACTGAAATAGAACTCTTGGTTGTTATCAGTGAAATAATAAGAATACTCTTTTATCATGAGGAGACATTTGCCATTTACAAGTTACTATAATATTGATTAGCTCATCGATTCTCAAGAAAACCTTTTAGATGGAAGACATGCTTTGTTAATCATATTTGGTATGATTGTTAATCATATTCTGTGGTTGAGGATGGGCTAATAGGACATTTATAGGTGAATCCTTTCTGTGATGGTTCATAAATTTATATATAAGAAACTTCAAGGGTCTTTCAGTATTATTGAATAACTTCTAAATTTTACTGTTGTTTCTCATGGAATTCCCTTGTAACTGATGGTTATAATATTGGTGAAAAATTTAATAACTTGTAGGATCTAACATAATATACCTATGTTTTAACTTTATGGCACCAAAAGAATCTAAATCTAGAAAAATATAGGCAAAAAAATTAATATGAGGGTTAACATTTATTGCTTTGTTTTTGGAAGGAAACATATACTTTCTGGAAAAAATGTTATCATGTTCCTAGAAACATGATACTTGTTGTGAGTAGTCAGAGGCCCATTTTATGCCCAGACAAATCAATATAAAAAATGAAAATGTCATCAAATCATGGACCACAAAATTTACTAAGCAGCTATTTATTGTGAATCAGCAGGTATTGAAAACTAATTCTATAGTATCACAAGATCTGAATGCAAGTTCAGCTACTCCATTCTCAAGAATCAGTAAATCTGTAACATTCCTCAAATTCAATCAATCATCAAATAGTGTCCACTCTGCTCTCTAGATCTACATCTGCAAACTAAATCCTCTCTTTTTCCACTGCCCCCATGGTCTAGGCCACCATTCTCAGTTACTAGTACCATTTCTTCTCAAGATGCATTTTCTTCCAATCCATTGTCCACGTGTGTCCTAAGTGATTTTCCTGAAATCAAAATTGATCATTTTTCCCTGTTCTTTAAACTCTATAACTAGCAACTGAATGTGACTTGAAAAGCCTTTATGATGTATCTCCTGCTCATTCCCAGTGCTCTTCTCTCACCACCCACCCTCACTAGGCACCATCTTGAAGGATTCTCTTTCAGTTTTTCATTGTGTCAAGCTTACTCTCACCACTAGGATTGAACACAGTTTCTCCAAGTTTTGCTGTTTAGAACAGTCTATCAACTCTTGTAACACATATACATATACATACTTTGCTTCTTGATTCATACTTAATTTTTTAGCTCTGAAATTAAACTTTATATCCTCTGAGAACTTCCCTTATTCATACAACTCTGAAATCTAGACAATGCATCCTTCCAATATACTTCCTGTACATTTGTCCTCATAAAGCTAAGTTGTAATCAATTACTCCCAAACAGCTCTACTATCCCATATGATTGGTACAAGTAAGGTCTATGTCTGTCTTGTGCATCCCTCTCTCCTTCCGTATCTAACATTTGGATCGAGCAGACATACACAAGCAGTAGGAAATGCATATTAAGAGATTTATTTGCAAAGAATTGGCCTCTGTGGTGGTGGAAACTGGCTAAACAAGTCTGAAATCTGTAGGGCTGGCTGACCAGCAGGAAAGGCAGGTTGCTCATGAGCACTGAATTGTAGGCTGCAAACAGAATTTCTTCTTCAAAGAAGCCTCATCTTTGCTGTTTAGGCCTTTTGACTGGTACGATCAGGCCCACCCACATTATGTAGGTTAATCTTTCTTACTTCAAGACAGTTGATTATGAACTTAATCACATCAACAGAAAACCTCCACAGCACTACACAAATGAATGTTTGAGTGAATAACTGGGATCATAGGCTAGCTAAGGTGACAAATCTGACATCCACACCTTGGTACCTACTGTGGGATAAGCATTCAGTAAATACTTGTGAAGTGAATGGATGCACAAACTATTTTGTTTAGGAAGGATACCTCTGGGATAAATCTGAAATATTTTATTTCATAGTACTAAAATCAGATTATCATATTGTTTATTTTTTACTTATAAATAATATGTTTTAGTATTAAAAATGAATTTTTGGTACATTGGAAGGAAAAATATAGATTCTCTGTATTATTGATTATTTCTCAGATTTCTTTAGGGCAAATCAATTTATATCATTGAATGTAATAGACTTTGAGCTTCTTGAGGGAATATTGCTATTTGTGTGCTTTTTTTTTTGGCCCTACCACAATTTAGGTGCACAATAACTATTCAATATAAATCTGGTGGAAAAAACTAAGTTAACCTACTAGAATTTTTCAAAAAGATAGATTTATGGCATTTTCTATTGCACTTTTAAATACTTTAATTGATCTTGCACTCATAGTAAATATGTTAAAAGAAATTAAAATATACATTTGGAAATAGAATAAAGATTTTTTCTGCAACATCAATGCAATAGAGAATTATACAGTATAATTAATAACTGGAAAATAACACTTAATGTTGCCATCTTTCTCTCTTGCTACATTACCTAAAAAGTACTCCACATTCAATAGCCTCCATTACATATATTATAATACTGTGAATCCTATGTGATGGCCATCAAAACCAAGTTGAAATTTATTTATTTATTTTTAACTTCTTTTAATTTTTGGTGGTACTGAGGTTCCTGGAAACCCTTCTACATCCGAGCTACACTCCCATACACCTATATTTTATATTTTTATTTGGAAACAGGGTCTCTTAAGCCAGCAAGGCTGGCTTCGAACCTGCGTGATCCATCCTCCTGTCTCAGCCTCCCAAGCGCGGGGATTACAAGTGTGTGCCACAACGCCCGGTGAAACCCAATTGAAATTTTAAAAAGTGTTCACATTATATATATAGTCTTTGATTATCGTGAAAGGAGTGGAGAAGAGAAATTCGGACATTTTATCAATTCTAAGATACCATCAATTGCAGGAGAGACCATTATTTTATTTATCATTAAGAAAAAATAATCTGCCAATCCTCACCATCAACTATAAATTACATCTCATTCAGACATGATAAAATGTGAAAAAAAAGTAAATCTATAAAACTATATCTTAGAGCTGACCAGAGGTGGTGTGTCACCATGTGCCATGAAGGTGTGATCAGGTACCAGCTCCTAAGTTGAACATGAAAAGTGAACTGAGGTATTTCATGTTATGTTCATAACTCAGTCATTATATTTTTTCTCAGTGGTAGAGAAGGAACCCCCTCCTCCACTTAGTTCATTTCCAAGGGTCCTTCTTTTCTCCAGCTGAGACAGAATATTTCTAAGCATAAACTTGGCCTTCACCCTGAAGCCAGTTTGTTTCAGAGTGATTAACATGCTTTCCAGGCCCCCTCCAGAGGCTGCAAAGAGTAGTGGTCTGCCATATAGACCCTAAAACCAGATCAACAAAAATTGACTTTTCCTGTTCTAGATACAAACTAAATAACCTTCAGTGCTCTTTTTTCTTTATCCAAAAAAATGGAGAGAATTACAGTGCTCCCCACATTAGGTGATGCTTCAATGAGTTTACATATGCTTAGAAAATGTCTGATACATACATGGTATGTACTCCATAAATGCCTGGCTTAACTTAATTTAGTTCCACTATTGACTCTTAAGTAATGCCGAGAATTTTTCTTCCTTTTCTGAAGTTTCTACTGAAATATCCAAAAACATGAATAGATGAAGAAAAAAACTGGCTTCCTCAAACCTGACCAAATAGAACAGTCCTATTGCAGCCGGGTGCTTTATACTGTTTCCTGTTAGCAACTCAGAAGATGAATTCGTTTGAACAAGTCATTACTGTGATAAGAGCAGATGTCTTTGCCTCCTGCTTAGCTCCTAAAATCTGTATTTTTGTGTCATTTCTCCAGTGTTGGCCAAACTGCTTTCATTACAACTGTTCTGTGAACTATCTACAGCCTTTTTTTTTTTTTTTTCTGTATACTCAATGTAGTGAAAGGCACAGAGACAGACTGTTGGACTAATGGTGTGGAGAGACACCATTGGGTTGAAAAGGAGTGATCTTTGTAGCCAGATCACCGGGAACTGGGCTTCTATTTCTATCCCTGTACTAGTTTTGTGGATTTGGATAAATGACTTGACCTTATTAAACCTTGATTTGGGGGACTATTTAAATTTAGTTTAATTTTATAGTTACAGGAAACTTGCAAGAAGAATACAATAGAATTTCATGCACTTTTTACCTCAATTCACTGATTGCTAAAACTTTCATATTTACTTTATCATTTCCTGTGTATGAATATATATACATATACTCATATAAACTTATAGGTATTTTTGTCAATCATTTGAGAGTTGATAAGAATATTTTTACATAACCAGTATACATTCATCAAATTTAGGAAATTATAGCTGGGTGTGATGATACATTGCAGATTCAGCTAAAGAAAGAAGAAACAAAGAAACAAAGAAAGAAACAAAGAATTTTGCATTAACATTTAATTGCAGTTTAATTATTGTAATAATAAGACTGCAATGATAATTTTGCATTAATGAGGTCATACTCAGAATTCACCTATTGTGCCAAAATATCTTTTATTGCTCTTTAAACCCCAAATTCAATCACAAAAATAACACATTTTATTCAGTTGTCATGTCTTTTTCATTCTCTTAGATTAATTTCATTAACTTTATTTTAAAAATTAATTAATTAATATTTTAGTACTGGCGATTGACCCAGGGGCATTCTACCTCTGACCTACACCCAGTCATTTTTACTTATTTTTTAATTTTTGAAACAGTGTCTTGCTAAGTTGCTGAGACTGGCTTCAAACCCATGCTCCTCCTGTCTCAGACTCCCAAGTACTGGCATTATAGGCATGTGCCACTGCTCCCTACCCATTATTTTTTTGAACTTAACATTTCTGACCAGGTCAGGCTATTTTATAAATATCTACTTTCAATTTTCTCTTGTCTGAGGTTTTCTCATAATTAGATTCAGTCTGCACATTTTTAGCAGGGCAGTACCTAGCAATATGAACTCATGACATCAGGTCAAGGGACATAGAAAGTCAATTGTCTCAGAATTGCATTGACAGCCATGATCATTTTAAAATTTTTACACAGTGTAGTTACTTTCCATTTTACGTGGGAACATGCTTCTTTGGGATATGCGGAGATAACCTTGGTTTTCATCAAACACTCATCAACCAGATTTAGAATTCATTGATGATTCCTGCTGAATCAATTATAACTATGGTATCAACAGAATTGTGATATTTTCCCAAGTAATAAGTTTTTAAAAACTCTATAATTATATTTAAATGTTCTTTGATTCTACTATAAGGAAGAACTCCCTCTTTTTTAACCTCATTTAGGTGAATACTTATTCTATATCAATAAGAACTTAGTATTCTCACTTAAATCAGTGGGTTATAGTTCATAATTACCACTATTTACTTTGAATCTACTTTTATAGCCATAATTCAAAAGGACAATTCCGCCTGACCTAATGTCAAAACAAAGAAACCTGCATCCTACTGTACTGCAGTCAGGACTGTGAACATAGGAAGAGCCTGTATCTAAACCAAGTGGTTGCTCAGTGCTAAATGAATGGAGTAGTCATTTTTGAAGGTGTTCTCTGTGTTGTGGGTCTTGTGATTTTTTAAATAAAAATGTAATGTACATAGGACAAAACTCATCCTTTTTAGAGTATATTTCTGAGAGTTCTTACCTTCCTCAGCCACTCCCTAGTACACCTTTATAGTCACCCTCACTTCCAATTCATGTTCTGGCAACCAGTGGTTTCCATCCCTGAGGCTTTGCTTTTTTCTAAACTGTCACATAAATTGAATTATTCAAAATGTAGCCCTGTGTGCCTGGCTTCTATCCTATCACTCACCACGATGCACTTGAGATTCACTCGTGCTGCAATGCCAGGGTAGAAGTCACTTTTTTCTTGCTGAGTAGTATTTCATTGCAGGAACATGTCAGGATTTATTTCTCCATGGTGGGCCTTGCTTTTCATGACTCAGTCCTTCATTTCTCTCATTTGTCTTCAGTTCTTTCTTCTTTTTTGTCCTGGCTCATCTCCATCTGCACCTTAAGGTATTGTTCTATTTGGTCAGAGTTGTGGATACTTATTTGCCCCTATATCATGGCTAGAGCCTTGTAAATAGCAATAAGCTTCTACAAAATCATTTTCCCCCTCTGAAAACACAGTGTGATGGTTGGGAGAGCAAGTTTTGTCTGTTATTATCCTAGCTCTGTGTGTTTGTAGCTGTGTGATTTTGATTAAGTTGTCTATTCTCTCTGTGCCTATGTTTCCTTATATGTGCAACAGATATGATAACAGTACCCACAGCCTTGGGTTATGAGCAATAAATGTTCACCATTCTGAATGGCTTGCAATAGTTCGTGACATATTGTAAACTCTTAACAAGTGCAGGCTGTTATTATTTTTGAAGCCATTTTGATGTATGAGAGGGCCTAAATTTTGAGCAAAGATGTAGTATCGACAAAACTTATCTAGAATATTGGTATTTTTCTGGGAAGAGAATGGTCCCATACTCTTGGGAAGGTGGGTTTGAGCTGAGAGACGGTCTCTAAATGCGATGGTCAACTGTACTACATGTGGTCACCCTATAGGTGGTGAGGCAGTTTCTGTATTTCTGCACTTTATTTTCTAATGGAAAGCTGCCTAATAGCTCTTCACGCCTTGCCCTCTCTGAGATAATTGGATTGACCTCGCTGGTGTAAAAGTTGTGTCTAGCTGAATTACAAGTTTGGCATTTATCTGATTCATCCAGTCCCCTTAGCAGTAGAAGCACAGGCATCCTAGAAAATGGTGCTACTTTAATCCTCATGTGGACTGTCAGGTCATGTCAATGCCATGCACACTTCGCCAACCTCCTCAGTGCTATTCTGTGCACATCTGCAATCTTTGCTGGATTGCTCCTGGAAAAGGACAGAAAGAAATACAAGCAAAAATAATTTTATTTATCCTTGATACTGACCTCTTTGTGCTTGAAACACTGGCAAAATAAGTTCTTCCAACCTAGTTAGTACTTCTCATGCCTCAATAAAAGTTTTGTAAGCTGGGCGTGGTGGTGCATGCTGGTAACCCCAGTACTCGGGAGGCTGAGATAAGAGGATTGCAGGTTCTAAACCAGCCACCACTACTTAGTGAGGCCCTCTGAAATTTAGTGAGACCCTGTTTCAAAATAAAGAATAAAAAGTAGGGTTGGTATGTAGCTTAGGTAAAATGTCTCTGGGTTTAATACCTAGTACCGAAAAAAAAAAAAAAAAGTTTTGTAAGTTTCACCTCCTATCTCTACTATACTGAAAGATAATTCCTTTGCTCATGTTACTGTATAAAATGGTATTAGCATCATTTATTCAACATTATTTTGAGATTTAAGGAACATTTTTTTGGCCAGATGTGGCTCTACAGTCTATGGGCTTCTATTTTTACTGATTATATCAGAATAAGTTGTAAGTGTTATAAGCTTCTGACATAAAGAAAAGTTTTCAGTTTTAGGCTTTTTAAGTGATAAAGCATTTTATGTAAGTTACATAAATATGACTTTGATTTTAAAAATATTAATAAATTATCTGGGTGTGGTGGTGAGTATCTGGAATCCCAATACTTAGGAAGCTGAAACAGGAGAATTATGGGTTCAAAGCCAGACTCAGCAACTTAGCGAGACTCTGCTTCAAAATAAAAAATAAAAAGGGATGAGGGTTAAACTTGGAGGTAGAATGCCTCTGGGTTCAATCTCTAGCACCAAAAAAAAAAAAAAAAAAATCCTAAAACAAAAAAACAATATGGTCAGTTTTTAAGAGCCTCCCAAAAGTTCATGTGATAAAGGCTTAGTTTGTTCCCCATGCAGCAGTGCTCAATGATGGCCCTCTGGGGAGGATAATGGAATCATGAGATCAGGAAGGCTTTGACGTCGTGGTATCTCAATCAACAATACCATTGCTGTAGTCCAAAATGACTGACCATACATTTAGAGGAAGGAATATTTATTGGCTCACAGGTTTTGGAGATCATGGTTGCCAAAAAGGGGAGAGAGGGAGACCACAAACTTCCATTCTCACATCAGGAAGGCTGGAAGCAGAAAGAGAAGGGGGAAGGAAGAATGTACACCCCCACAGCCACACCCCCAGGTACTCCTCCTTGGCAACCAAGCCAGGCTTCCAACATTGCTACCTTGTTTCTGTGAGGGCCAGGAACATTCCAAATCCAAACCACCCCAAGTGACTGATCTATTGACAGCTGAATGACTACTGGGAAGTGGTGGAAACCACAGGCAGGCAGAGTGTGGTTGGAGAAAGTAGATCACTGGGGCCTTATATCTTGTCCTTGACTCCTTCCTAAGTATCTCATTTCTTCTCCCTTTCTCTTTCTTCCTTCTTCTCTCTCCTTTTCCTCCTGTTTTTAAATTCCATGAGCTGAGCAACTTCTAAGGTGATTTTTAAAATTATTTATTTAGTATGGTGGACTTCATTTTTAAGTTTGCAATTTCCAGGAGATGTACATCTAGTATGCTCTAAAGCATTCTAGTTTTGATAGTAAAGGCTCATGTGTTGCCAACGCAGCCAGGTTCAGAGCTAGGGAATGGGTGGAGGAGGTGGAGTGATGCAATAATCCTGTTTTGAGTAGGATGTCATGGGTTCAAAGAGAAGTTTGCTACCAGCATGGAAATCTGTCAGCTCTGAGCCATTCTGAAAATAGGATGAATTTCAGTGAGGAGCAAATTGTTATTATAAATACCTTGGAGGGGAGAGGCAGTAGGGAAATCTGTAGCCCTCCTATCTTGGCCTGGAAGACTGAGTTGAAGATGTTCTTCTGGTTCATAGTGATACCTCCAGAACAGAGTCAGCAGGTTGTTTGGCTACCAACCTTGGAATGATGAAGTTGTACAAAATTGTCTTCTTCTGCTACTGAGACTTATGTATAGAACAAAACAGACAACTAAGTTCTAACCTGGACTCTTCTATAACTAGACCGCTGTGCTACCAGGCACTGGCAAGATAGACTGTGGAGGTGTGACCCAGACTTCTCAACCTCAACCACCCATCTGACTCAGAGAATTGAGGATTCTGAATGATTATTCATGAGATGGAGTGCTGCATCTTCTGCCCATCCTCTGCTGAATAGCAATGAGCATTATCAGCACTAAGGAAGCATAGTCATCATTGCCAGTATGCAGTCTCCCTCACAGGAGACAGGGAACACGGAGTTTGTTTTGAAGCAGAAGAATATTAAGAAACAAAAATTCAGAAGAAAAAAGATAAAAAGTGAACAGCTGAACCCAGAAATGATTGTTGGTTTTGGACATTAAAGAAAAAAAAGTTGCATATGTAAACTATATAACAGATTGCAGGTATTTAATATACCAGTTGTGGCCCAGACTAGCAAATGTGTGCTTTCAGAGTGATTAATCACCTCGCACTTGCCCCCAGGCTGACTACGCTGCTGAGAGTTGTTTAGCATGCAGTTCCATTGCTGAGTTCTGGACTGGGAGGGCCTCTAGTGGCTGCCAGCCTCATTAAGAAAAACGGAGCTGGTGCTATGGTATCTCAAGAGTTTAATGCCCAGAATCTAAAATAGAATGCTTCTAAGGCTGCCTTCTTTTTCTGACAGGTATGAAATTTTGGAGTGACTAGAAGTTGAGCATAGTCTGTAACAACAAAAAACAATAAAGCATGAAATGAAATAAAGTACTCCTTGACTTTATTTGTATGTGCCATTGAATTAGCCACAAGAGATTCCCTGACAAAAACAAGACAAAATGCACTGTTCCAGAAAACTGAATTCTGCCTTCTTCTCAATGCCCACCGTAGGTTGCTGGGAAGATGTTTATAAAATGTTTATGTATGTTTGAACCAGGTATGCTCTGCTTACCTGTTATCAATTGCCTATTTAGAAAACCCCTAAAAGTACAGGGAGTGAGTAACAACATAGCCTTCTGTGGAGCAGAAAAATACAACTGAGCTTTATCCTCCCTATTTGACTCTTCTTATATTCTCATTAAAGCTGAAGTGTGGCCGGGTGCAGTGGCACACTTCTAAAATCCTAGCACTTGGGAGGCTGAGACAGGAGGATTGCAGGTTTGAGGTCAGCTTCAACAACGTAGTGAGATACTGTTTCAAACTAAAAAAATAAAAATAAAAATAAATCAATAAAATAAAACTAAAAGGACAGGGTTGCAGCTTGAAGGTAAAATGACCCTGAGTTCAATATCCACTACCAACATAAAAAGAAAAAACCTAAGGTGTGTAAAAATGATGTTGAAGAAAACCAAGGGATCCTTTTCCTTCAGAACAGAACATGGAACTAGACACACATTCTGTTAAGAGATGCTCAAGTCATAAGAGCTGGTCAGAAAGAAGTGATCCTTACTGGAATCCCATGGAACAAAGATACAAGCAGGGCCATGCCTATTCTGTTTGGCACCGCATGCCCTACTTCTCACACACAGGAAGTCTTCTAATCATGTTTTCCAATAAGAGAATGAAAAACCGTCCAGTGAATTTCCCAGGGCTAGTTCTGTTTCAAACTGCATGAAATACTATATCTAAAATGTTCTTTGCTCTTAACCCCTTTCATTAGGGTAAGAAACTAGATAGAGATTTGGGAGAGAAGAGGAGAAAGGTCAGTGAGTGGTAGAAATATGCATTTTACAGGTGCCCTGGAGTTACAATCTCTTGGGGATACTATAATAATAATAAAAAAGGCTAAATAAGGTAGGAAGTCAACAAGGGAAACTTTCCTGACACTCAGAAGGCACGAACTACAAGCTCTCAGGATGCAGGAAGAGGCCAGTACATGCTTTAACATTTCCAAACTCAGGAAAAATGTCTTTACACTTTAATGTTCTTCTTTACGTGTAAGACTTTATAACTAGGAATGATGTGGAGCTAACTCATTAAAAGTGAATCACGTCAAAACTGAGGCTGAGGAAAACCAAGGAACTCTTCTAAATACATCTCCAACAATGCTTATTAAAGATGGCAGACTGGAACCAGACATGGTGGTGCCTACCTGCAATCCCAGTTCTTGAGAAAGTTCAAAGGAAAGTAATATTTTGTTTTGTGGCAAATTATCCACAAGGTTGATGTTAAAAGTCAGGGAGGAATTATCAGATAAGATAGTCAAGTAATAGCCAATTATCTCTGTGAAAAAAAGTATCTTCTTCAATTTTTAACTATGGCTATAGAATATTTGAGGTCATCTTAAAGGTGAATGTCAACATGAACAATCATTTTGAAGGTATATACCAAAATAATAATAGATTTTAAAAGCTTCCATGCCAGAAATATCTATAAATACTTTTCCCAAACCACAATCAATATAATAGAAATAGTCCTTCTCTGAAGCATCCACTGAATCTGCCTGAACAAAGAATTTAGTTATCTAACCAGGCTCAAGCCAAACAGACTTCTTGGGTTCCTTCTCTTTTTAGGTCATAGAGTTTCCATAAGCTATGATGTGTAATCATGATGTTGAGTAAAACTTCAAAACTCAAGGTAACTTTAATGGGGTCAATAGAAAATTCTTCAAGTATAGTCATAATAAATATAGTATCTGATATAACAAAGGCCCAATGGCTAGAACTGTAATATTCCCTATCAACTTCTCCAGCAAAAGCTTTCATTTGTATTTAATGGGGTGGTTTTCTATCCCACTGTTTCAGAAGGCATTATCACTGCTATGACCTCAAAAGCCTGATGACCACATGTAGAATATGAAAGATTTATTTTCTTACATTTCTGGAGATTTTAGCTATTCAGTCCATTTTAGGCCAGGTGAAGTCTGCAGAGGTCAGAGCATGGTGTATGATACAGAGAGGAGTACAAGTTCTCTGTCCTCACATCATGGAGGCCAAAATGAGAGCTCATAAAGGAGGTTTATGGACACATGCACCCTCAGACCACATCCCCAGTGACTACCTCCTCTAGCCATACCCCACCTGCTTAGGTTACCACCCAGTAAATTAATCACAATAGATATATTCACTGATGAGATTAGAGCTCTCATAGTTTAGTCATTTCACCTGCAAACACTAATACATGAACCTTTCAGGAGGTGTTCTATATTCCAACTATAATACCCACTCGTGTTTACTCACTCATGTGGATGGACATGTCTTACTATTCTCTTCCAGGAGATATCAGTGAGCAGAAAAAGAGAAACAGCCCAAATGTCTCTGGTTCTTACCTTCTCTGTTCATAAGATACATTTTCTCACAGAGACTTCCCTTCCACATTTTGCTTTGTTCCAAGCCCCATGTTTAAAGGGGCAAGATCCTATGAGAAAAAGCACTCATACTGGTTGTGTTGAAACCAGTTTTGAAAAGTTCTCTGGCATGTATGTGCAGCATTTGCAAACCCAATATCCCATAGACTCCAGTCACTTCTCCAAAATGGCTAATAGCACCAGTAAGTGATGGGATTTTCTCTCCACTGTTTTTATTGTTCAGACTTTCCTAATCAATGCAGAACTTGGGTGAGGAAAGGGATCTTATATATAGTGTTCCCCCTAAAAACCGAACAATAATTTCTCAATAAATGTACACAAGATGAAGCAGTAAGATTTGCAGCATCAGGCATCCATATTGCACTATAGTCAGAACAACAGACTGACTAATTAGACATTAAATTTTACCCCAAATTTTCTTTTCCTCCCCATCTTTGTTGACATGTACATAGTTCTCTTTCCATTATTGCTATATATACATACACACATGTATATATAAGTATATATACATATGTAATATGCACATTACATATATATATATATATATATATATATATATATATATATATATTGCATTCATGGAATATTTAAAATAAATAAAAAATGAAGATAAAGTAGTAGCCCATGATATCCCCACCACTAAGCTTATACAATTAGAATAACATAAATAGCCAATTTTGTTTAAACCACCTTTTGATCTCAGCCTCTCTCCCAACCATACCACTAACCCCATGTCTCTAATCTTTGCCTCTCTGTGACTTCCAGAATTGTTGACAAAAATAGAGAAATCAAAAAGAAGAGGAGGATGAGTCTGATGATTTAGGTACAATTAAGCACTTGACAAAACAGACATGCCCCCACCCCTCAAGAATTTTTATACAACTTTATCATACTATTTCACTAATACTTAGTGAAATAGTATGATAAAGTTGTACAAAAAGCAGGGTGTATTTTATCACCAACAATGTTTTACACTGTATGATCTAGGATTTGGGACAGATTTCCAAGATATTCCTAGCAATTTGGAATTGTCTTAAAGTTAATAGACAACTGTTATAAACACCATTTACAACCTTTGAGGAAGATCGTATTACTAACCCTGCTTTAAATAAAGGGGAAAACCGAGGCTCAGCAAGGTTAAAATAGGGGTGCAAGAAAATCTAGTTAAGAAGCAGCAGGACTGGCACTGAAACCCAGGTCTGTTTGACTTCAAAATTCATGCTCCTAACCACTCCACTGTTTTCTCTCATTGTACAAAGTAGAGTCTGTGAGATGTCATAGTGGATGACATAAATTTAAAAATTGGCTGAAAGTAATATGATTAGGATAGGCAGTTAGGAGACATATGAAACGCCTTCCTAATAAAATCCTGTAATAAGCCAGGCCACAAATGCCAAGGATTGAGATTGCTGCATCTTATAGTAAGTGTAAGCTTTGTTAAAAAAAAAAAAAAAACAACCTGGCAACATCTTCAAGAGCAGCTGTACCACTTTGCACTTCTGAAAATTTCAGCCACTTTGCAGCCTCTTCAGCATTTGGTATAAAGTCCTTTGAATTGTGTGCATCCTAGAAGGCACCCAAGTGGTCATTTATTTTAACTTGCATTTCCTTCCTAAGTGATAATGTTGAAAAACTTTTATGGGCTTATTTGCTGCCCATATATCTTCTCTATTAAAGTATTTCTTTGCATATTTTGACGATTTTAATTGGGATTCTTATCTTCTCGTTGCAAGAATTCATTATGTATTCAGGAGACAGCCTTCTATCAGATACATGTATTTCAATTACTTCCTCTGACTCTGTGGCTTGCCTTTAAAGTTTAGCTTTTCTCATGGTGTCAAAAAATTGCAAACCGACTTTCCCAGAGCTCCTCAGGGCTGCTGAGGTGTGTAAGAGTGAGTAGTTTTGCTCTTTCCTCCCTCTCTCTTTTTCATCTGTTAATCCATCTGCTTTTTTTTTTTTTTTTTTGTGGTACTGGGGTTCCTGGAAACCCTTCTACCTACGAGCTACACTCCCAGACCTATTTTTTATATTTTTATTTGGAAACAGGGTCTCTTAAGCCAGCAAGGCTGGCTTCGAACCTGTGCAGTCCTCCTGTCTCCACCTCCCAAGCGTGGGATTACAAGTGTGCGCCACCACGCCAGGTGATTCATCTGCTTTTTAAATCCATTACCATATTTTAATATTGAAGTATTGCATAAAGTTTTTGCAAAATATTTAAGTTGTTTTACTATGTAAAAGGCTGTGGTAGTCGTTTACTAGGTCAACTATAATCTTCCTTTTCAAATTTTTATTAAAGTCCCAATGAAAACCCAGTATCAATTTGCCCTAATGGGGATATCTTAAGAACTTAGTGGGCTTTAGCATTCTTAAGTTTGACGATGTTTCCACATATTATAATAAGTATACCAATATTGCCTCATCTCGCATTACATACATTTAAACGTTTTATTCAATGACTTGTGAATGTCAGTAGGGACTCCCCAGATATTTATTATATACTTTCTCAGCAATTATCATACATACTCAGGAGTGAGGAAAAGTGAGGAAGAGGGTAACCTACAAATTGTTTTCAAATATAATGAAGTTTGAGTAATTATTTATAGTAAGTCCTATAAGTATAGTATTGCATGTAAGTAAATGCATTGTGCATTTTGTTAGCACTTACTTAGATTTTGAAGTTTTATTTTGAGCTTTTCAGAGTCAATATTTGCTTTCTTGATTGTTGGAACTGTTTTCTTGAAAGGCTCACACGGCCTGACGTCCATACCTAAATGAAAGTGCATAGGAGAAAGAGCCCTGCCCTTCTGTGCTGAGAATGCAGAATAAATAAGTGCAGTGGCACCAGGACCCCACAGGTGTCCTGAAGATGGTACTTCTGCTTCTGCTTTGCTGCTTTCTGCTTTTTCTTTCTCCCACAAAAATGATGAAGCTGAGAAGAAGAAAGCAACAGCTGCAGTTAAGATCAGATTCAGGGAAGAGGGAGGGAAATGAGTTTTAAAGAATTAAACCCATATATGGACTTTTCACAGGGAAGAAGGAATGATAACACTAGAAATTAGAAAAGACTTATCCTACCAATATATCCTAGCAGTATTAGGTGATATGATTCAAGAGCTGAGAAGCCTCAGATCCACAACTGATGCAAGTTGTACCTGTTAATTCCTCCTGGTGGGTTGGAAACAGGCAAAAAAAAAAATCTGATTCTTAGATGATAAGAACTAAATTTTGTAACACAAACCTCTTCACAAATAGCAACTGCCTAATGAATGTTCTTGGTTCCTGCATGCAAGTACTTAAAAACAAATAAACAAAAAATTAAGCCCCAATTTTTTTAAATTACAAGTTTCTATGTTCTACTTTAAGAGATTTGGATTTAATCTGTGGAAGAATCCATGGGAATTTTTGTGATTAGTCAAATATTTCAGATAGTCACTTTAGGCTGGTTTCCATCAGTCAGTGAAGAAACATTTTACATGGGATTTGATTCACAAGTGGGAAGTTTTCTCTGGAGTTTAATATATTATACTTTGGAAAGATACAAGCTAAAAATTGGCTCCTTACTTGAGATAAATAAAAATAAAAGAACAGGGACCTTAATTTCTAATCTGACAGCTCATCATTAGGTCAGGACTGGGCAAGTAGAATACAGAACTCACTGTAAAATAAAAATGCAAGACCCCTGTTCAAAAATAACCAAGACTTTCGAGACAGTGTCTGAGAATCTTAAACCAATTGTAGGCTAGGATCTGTGCTACACACTTCTAATCCCAGTACTTGGGAAGCTAAGACAGAGGAACTATAGGTTTGGGGCCAGCCTCAGTAACTTAGTGAGACCTGGTTTTATTTATTTATTTATTTATTTATTTATTTATTTATTTATTTATTTATTTTTGGTGGTACTGGGGTTCCTGGAAGCCCTTCTATCTCCGGGCTACACTCCCAGACCTATTTTTACATTTTTATTTGGAAACAGGGTCTCCTAAGCCAGCGCGCGCGGCTGGCTTCGAACCTGCGCGATCTTCCTGTCTCTGCCTCCCGAGCGCGGGGATTACAAGCGTGCGCCACCACGCCCGGCAGACCTGGTTTTAAAATAAAGAATAAAGATTAGAGCTAGGGGTGTTACTCAGAGGTAGCATGCCCCTGGGTTCCATCCCCAGTACAACAAAAAATTTAAAAATGAAAATAAAATAGGGCTAGAGTTGTAGCTCAGAGGTGGAATGCCCTTGGGTTCAATTCCAGAAAGAAAGAAAGAAAGAAAGAAAGAAAGAAAGAAAGAAAGAAAGAAAGAAAGAAAGAAAGAAAGAAAGAAAGAAAGAAAGAAAGAAAGAAAGAAAGAGGAAGAAAGAAAAAGGCTTGGAGAAAGCCAAGTACTCCTTACTGCTGGGAGAGGGGGCAGAACTTGCATCAAGACTAGGAAGGGGTGACCAGGAAGCAATGTATGAATCAAGATAATCAGGTGGCAAGGGAATTAAACAGAGAGTCGCCATGTTGTTGGTACTCTTCATCACTGTGACAAGTACCTGAGAAAATCAACTTAGAGGAGGAAAAAGCCATTTGGGAGCATGGTTTCAAAGTCTTCGTCCATGGTGAGCTGGCTCCACTGCTCTGGGCCCAAGATGAGGCAGAACATCATTATGAACTGGCAGGGTGAAGAAAAGTTGCTCAGCTCATAACAACCAGGAAGGGGCAGCCACAAGATATAGTGCCCACAGAGATGCCCCCA
This sequence comes from Muscardinus avellanarius, assembly GCF_963383645.1. Lineage (NCBI taxonomy): Eukaryota > Metazoa > Chordata > Mammalia > Rodentia > Gliridae > Muscardinus > Muscardinus avellanarius. The sequence goes on along the minus strand of NC_137786.1, from coordinate 48,076,126 downwards.
GCTCTTGCCAGTCCTGCTTACAGTTTCCACCACCTCCCAGTAGTCCATTCAGCTATCAATGGATTAATCCACTGAGGAGCTCAGAGACCTGATCATCCAATCAATTCTCCAAAGCCCCACCTCTGAGCATTGCTGCACTGGGGACTACACACTCAACACATGAGCTTTGTGGGACACTCCAGATATGAACCATAATAGTCACAATCGGTGCCCACAAACAAGCCAGATAAAACAAGTCATCATCATTGCTGCAGGGTAACTAATAAGCCAATGTTCTTAATAAGGGGTGCTGTGCCCATAGTTAATCCCTTGACCTATATGACATTGATAGTAATAAAATTTTTATAAGAAATATATTAGTTTTTAATACCACTAACAGAAGAGGTCAATACAAAATAATGGCAAAACTATGAGTTATATAATGTTAGCTAAGTGATTATTTAAAGTATATTAAGATGTGGAGGGAGTGGGGTGGGGACTGGGTGGGGGCTGGCTGGGTGATGTGTGCATGTATGTCTACACAAGTTTTTTACCCCATTATGGTGTATTAATACAATGCACCAATAAAAAATTAAAATAAAAAGTATATTAATTGTAGGAAAAGATACAAGGAGACAAAATAATGACAATACTAAAATCTACACATTAAGTGAGGATTAAAAAAGAGGTAGTGAAATAAGATATATAATGTGTCCACCAAAAGGATTTTCACTTTGCAAAATCAGATTCTCCGCTTACTTTAAGTATTTCTATCAAGGGTCAATACCATGCAAATCTACTAACAAAAAACCCTCAGTTGTTCTGAGAAGATAATTTTTTTCTTTTAGATCTGGTAATATTGCTTAAACTATGAGATGTTATCAAAATAATATTATTGTAGCTTGGTGTACATCAAAATTAGTGTAGTGATATTCCTAGAAAGATATTAACATCAAATGTGAAATAATAAACAGATGAATTAATCTCATGTTACTGAAACTGCAGAATAGGTTTTTATTACTTGTTACTTTGCTGAAGTAAAGTAATAAATATACTGAGTATGTGTGCATGTGTGTGTGTGTGTGTGTGTGTGTATGTGTAAACTTTTTGTTTTGAGGATGATTGGGTTATTTAAATAAATCACAGTAAATTCATATTTTTAGTTTAAACAAAAGAAATTAATTATTCATGTGCTATTTTTACTGAATATTTGTAAAATTTTCTTTTCAAAGTTTCATTTGTTAGCTATGTATAGTTTTAAAACTTGACCATTAAATCTAGGCGTTCTGACATATACCATAATCCTAATACTGAGAGGCTGAGGCAGGAGGATCACAGGTTCTCACCCAGCCTTAGCAACTTAGTAAGACTCTGTTTTAAAATAAAAAAACAAAATAGGACTGGGCATGTAGCTCAGAGGTAGAATGCTTCTGGGTTCAATCCCCAGTACCATACACAATTTTTTTTGTGTGTGTGGTACTGGGGTTCCTGGAAGCCCTTCTATCTCTGGGCTACACTTCCAGATCTATTTTTATATTTTTATTTTAAAACAGAGTCTTACTAAGTTGCTAAGGCTGGGTGAGAACCTGTGATCCTCCTGCCTCAGTCTCCCAAGCGCGGGAATTACAAGCGTGCACCACCACGCCCGGCCCACAAATTTTTTTTTGATCATTAAATTAAATAGCACAGTCATGAGTGTTCCTCTGCATTATTCATTCTTCTCAGTCATTAAAAAATTGATCAGCGTTTTCCCCAAAATAATGCTCATACTGCACCACATAGTTCTATCTTAGTGCTCCAGAGATTTATTTTAAAACACTCACAGGAATTATAAAATGAAACATTATAACCCAATAAATTGTATAACAGGTCACATGGGTATTTGTCACTCCAAAACTGTAAATTTCTTTATTTTTATTAATGAAAAAACAATTTGCAAGCTCCATCCCCCACTGATGTAATCCATCTGAGATTGTCTGGGTTACACTCCCTGAGCTATTTTTGCTGTTGTCAAAAATTCAGAGTGACAAGTATGGAATGAATGGGAAGGAACACTTCATTATACATCTTCTTGTACCTTTTGAATTTTGAATTACATACAGCCAACTAAACTTAAAGTTTTTATCTATTAAAGTTGTCCCTTTAGTCAATCAATGTCTTCTGCCTCTTTCTGTGTTATATTATTAACTACTTTTTGTAAAGTGAAAGCGTAAGTCAGTCATTGGCTTTCAAGATTATGATGGAATAGTCTAAAAAGATGTTTTGGGGGAAAATATTCCAGGAAGAGGAAATTGCCAGAGGAAATATATGGAAGACACGATCTGAGTTTGTGAAGTCACCTTTAGAGATGAGATAAAGTGAAATTCTTACTACTGCAAGGTTGGGAATGTAGCTCATCAGCGGAGTATTTTGTCTAGTACACGAGGTTCTGGGCTCAACTTCCAAGGAGTAAAAATGGATAATGCCATTTGCAAATTGCCCCCCAGTATCCAGTAGTTAAATAACACTTTAATAATATTGCAAAGTAATTGTAGAAACTTTGTTTTATATTCTGAAGTCTTTTTTCATCACCTAATTTTTCAACCTAAACTTTCAATCCAGTGGCACCAATTATCATTTTGAGTATACCCTAAGTAATATTGTAGAACCATATATCACTACTGTGCTATGCCTTAAAAAAATTAAGGGTACTATAAGGAAATAGAAATGCAAAAAGCTAAAGCATAAAATATTTTCTGCTGTTTTTATCTTAACTTTGTTTTGTATTCTTAAAAAAATTAAGGGTACTATAAGAAAATAGAAATGCAAAAAGCTAAAGCATAAAATATTTTCTGCTGTTTTTATCTTAACTTTGTTTTGTATTTTTAATTAATCTTTTAAATAGCAACAAATGACACTATCCTTAAATGCAGATTTTTTTTTCATAAATTATATTTGTGAAAACTCAAATTTCTTTCTTTGGTCGCATCTATTTTTGTTGTTGTTGTTGTTCTCCAGATGAGTTTTTCAGCTGTCATTGTTCTCTAATCTTTAGCTTCTTTTGAAACAGATTCATCTTATTTTTCTAATATGTACAATGGAGCATATTTGAACAACCTGAATAGATGCTTATTAGATTTAGCTTTGTCACATTTTATTAGCAGAGACTGTTGAGTTGAAAAAATGCATCTTGTTCCTACCAAAGTCTTAATAGTGGGAGCCAAGTGAATGTGACAACCTAACATAATTAAAAAGAGAGAGTATCAATTTATAAAATTAGAAAGTATCTTTTAAATTTGTGTTGGTAAAGAAGAGATTGGAAATGGGAGAAACTATTATTTTTCTTTCCTGAAATAATGGGCTTATCCCATGTCTTTTCTGTTTATTCAAACATTCTCCCATTTATTTCTGGTACATGGAAGAATTTCCCATCTCTATGAATAGATATGAATATGTAAGTGGGTAATGATAGAAATCAGAACAAGTATATGTATGTTTTTCATATTTTTCTCTGTAGATGGAGACCCAGAGAGAGGAGAGAATGGAGAGAAGGAAAAGAGATTTTTTTCCTAGATGCAGGCTATTATCTCTAAGCTCCACACGCATTTTTCCATATTCTCTTTACCACTACAAATGAGGACCTGCAAACTATGTGCATCAAACTCCCTTGTCAGTTGTTATTCTGGGGGGAGAGATCGAAAGTGGGATAGAGTAGGAAGCCATTAGTTTTTCTTTCCCTTAGTACCTCCTGCTGCAATGGCACAATGGTGGTGGCTGATGAGTGGTACTTTCTGAGACTCTGCTCATACACTTTACCTCACAAGCACAGCCTCAGGACTGTGGTAATTATGGGCTCCTGGAAATTCCATTTTGGCTGATTTCTCTTTGCTGTGTTAAAGGGGACAGATTGCTAAAGTTGCTGATCTGAATATGCTTAATTATTTTTGTCCCAGAGTCCTCCAACACATTTGTAACCAATTGTTTAATTAAATTCCCTCTATTTAAAAATATCTATTTGCATACTCCCATGTACATTTCTTTTTAATGCTAAAAAGTTATCCGCATACATCTATTTTTCTAGCTTCTCAACTCTTCTTCCCAAGTCTCTCTGCCATAGTGTTCTCCAGGCATCAAAACTAGCTCTATAATGGCCCAGAATTTAGAATGATGCTTCTTATTTCCTCACGATATCTTGATGAGTCCCCATGGTTCCCATGCTAAAATTTTCTCTCAATCAGAAACTATTTATTGCCCGGCATGGTGGTGCACATTTGTAATCCCAGCATTTTTTGTTTGTTTGTTTTGCAGTGCTGGACATGGAACCTGGGGGCATTTTACCTTCAAAATAACCCCCAGCCCTATTTTATATTCTTTATTTTGAAACAGGGTATCACTGAGTTGCAAAGTGCCTCACTAAGTACCTGAGTATGTCCATGAACCACGATCCTCCTGTCTCAGCCTCCCAAATGATGGGATTACAAGGATGATATGTACATATAAAAGTATATGTACATTTAAAAGAAGAAATATTAAAGAGTCTGGCAGCAGGTGAATTTTGTAATGGCATCAGTTTCTGACTTTGTGATTGATAGGAGAGATGAGTCAGTGTGACTTTTGATATCCTTGTGAAGACTCAGGCAATGACCTGAGTCTTCTACCCACCTTCCCCATAGGCAAGTGTACTCAAACTCACAGCACAGGGAATTAACTCCAGGGCGATCACTAGTCTTGGTAATTGAAGAGATGCCATCAGCTACCATTGGCCTAAATGAAGTTATTATTTCAAAATCTATCATAAGAATTCAGAATGTGGCTTTAAAATATGTATATAATTTTCTCTTGACACATAATCCCGAAGACTTAGCCATTTTGTTTCTTGTGCATCGTAATAACAACTGAGGCCCTGATAACTGTTGACAGGGCCTGGACCTCAACTATTTCCAGTCCAATCTCCCTTAACTTGGCTCTTGGTTCAGAGTTCTTGCCCCTGATTTCTCTGGAAAAGAATGTGAGCAAGAGATGCTTTGAAGAAACTCTTCACTAGAAACTAGGGGTAGCTAGTTTGCAACTTTAAAAAATGAAACCATTTTGAGCAGTTCTATTTTTGTTTTATTTTAAAGTTTAGTCAGTGTGATCCTGCTCATCAAAAATTCAGAATGTTAGTTAGAAGGGCATAGGTGCAGAGACCCCCAAATAGAATTATGATATAATAAATGAAGTTTATTTTATTGAGTAAAATATTTGAAAGCAGAAAGTCTTTGGAAAATAATATCTTTACAAAAGGTATAATAACCAAAGTTACATCATACATCTGAGGGAAGTAATGAGGAGATGAATCTTTTACATGCATCTCACTGAATAACTCTCATGGGCAAGACATCTTCATACATTTTTTTCTCATTCAGTTTTCAGAGCGAGCTTTCAGAATTCTTATTATTACTTTTTCTCAGCTGTGAGTTTCCTGATTCAGAAAGGACAAATAATTTTTGCAAGGCCACATAGCTAATATTCATCAAAGCTGTGATTCAGATGTAGGTCTGCTACATGTCATAGCATTTAGTTTTCCTACTCTAGTACATTGCCTAGAAATATTTAAATACATGCCCAATCTGTCTAGATAATAAAATTTTATGAACTTTTCTCAAACAATATAGTCATGCTTCTACTTATTTTTCGTAATATTGTAAGCCTTTCAAAGCAATTTACAATAAGTTGCCAAGGCGGTCCTAGAACCTGCAATCCTACTGTCTCAACCTCCCAAACACTAGTATTACAGGTGTGCGACTGCTTATTTATGCTTCTAGTTAAGTATTTACTTGTGTCTTTTAGTATTTCATGTTGACTATACTATTTCATGTAGACTGTAGGCATGCTTATATGTTTTTATATTAATTGAGTCCTCAGTCTCTATCACAATGCCTAGCAGTTATTAAGTCTTCAATAAATATTTGTTGATTGTGTGGATGGATGAACAGATGGATAGAGATAAAGGAAAGAAATTCATAAATATATAGCAATGTCAGACTGTAAGTGTTGAAGAAAGCTTCAAAAATGACCTATAATTTAATCTGGACTTGAAAAGGGAGGCAAAAGTAAGGTTTCAATCCACATGTTGAAAATATACAGTCTTTGTTATAATTTTTTTTCTTTCTCTCCACCAAGGGCAACCAATAAGACATATCCTAAATTAAGCCTTGCAGCTTTCTTTTTTGATATATGTGGGAGAAAATGGCATTGGTATATTAAGCAGCACAGCCCAATAAAAGAGGAAATGAAAACCACTCTTAAATGAACCAGTCTCACTTCTCTGATTCCTTCAGTACCTTTATATCCTTGAGCATATATATCCTTGAATGGACATGAGTGTATTTCCTTGTTTTATAAGAAATTACTTGTAGTAAAAGGTAAAATTAAAGCCATATTTACTTATTATGCATAAGGCCTTAGAAATACAGGAAGCAAGCCACTACATCTTAGTGTAGAACTAAGGGACACATTTGTTTCATTATTGTTTGGCCCTAATGTCTGAAAAGATAACACAACCCAGGCAGCTGTTCTGTTTCCTGAACACATAAGACTCATCCCCACTACCTTTCAGAAGGTGGGATTCACAACAGGGTGAGCCCTTGTAGACCACTTTTGGAAGAATTTTCTCTCTTTTGATCACACCAAGGAGATTATATGACTCCACGAAAGCCTTTTTTATTTGTTCAGTTTTTCATTCCTCCTTTTTCTACATTTTCTCTCCCATGAATTTTTGAGGTTCTCTGACTTTTATTCTAAGTTTTAATTGGCTACTCTAGCAAACAAGAAAGTAATTCTTGCTTGGTTATTGTCTTTCCATCTTTTGATTTTAAATTCAATGCCAGGCTGGGCGCAGTGGTGCACCTGTGTAATTCCAGTAGTTAGGAGGCTGAGACAGGAGGGTTGCAACTTCAAGGCCAGCTTGCTATAACTTTAGCAAGACTCTGTTTCAAAATAAAAAATAAAATAGGGCTGGAGGTGTAGCTCTGAGGACCGCTCCTAGATTAGATGCTCCTAGATTAAAGCCCCAGTAGCACCGTCTCCCACACATTGATTCAGCGTCAGGTTTTCCTTGCTTGCATACTTCCCGATATTTTCCCAGATCTTCTTCTGGAGCAGCAAAATAAAAAATAGCTTCTAGGCCCTTTCCATGCTAGCCTAGAGAAGATAATTATCTTGTCACTAGCCATTCATTCAGATACAATCCTGTTGTCACAGGCTCATCCCCTCCCTCCGTCTTGCCCTCACCATGAATGCTCCTCTACTGCTGGTTATGTTTTCCTCTTGTCAGATAATTGAGTTAAAAGTCTATGTAGTCTAGACAGATTCCACCAGACTAGACAAGATGACAAAGAGTATGTTATAAGAAAGAATGTTCAGAAGAGGACATCTCGTACCCCACTCCACTCCTGATCAATTGCCTTCATTACTGAGTTCCAGTCACACACAATGGCCACTTGCACTGAGAATCTGTAGACTCTGCTCTCTCGGGATCCTCTCCACATACATTTAGAAAAATCAGCTTCAGCTTCATTTCTAAATACAGAGAGAAGAATGTCCAGCAAAAGTACTATAGAGAAGAGCAAAAGACCTAAGAAAGGGAGACTATGAGGAAGACCTAGGCTAACACACACACACACACACACACACACACACACACACACCCCAAACAAATAAAAAAGCAAATATACTTGGTGCTTTCAACATCAAATGAAAGGCATCAAGATACCTTGAAAATCACTTGGAAGCCCAGAGCCTTGGAATCTGGCCCTGGTTAGTCAATATACTATTTCATGTGAGATGTCAGGGAAGCCACGTAAACTTTCTGGGGTCACTGTTCTCATTTTCAAAATGAGGAAGTTTGAAATTCCCTGCTGCTAAGACAGAAGATATTATTGTTGGCTAATAATGGTCTAATAAAATATCCTGAGGAAGTCACTACCTTCAGGATGACTGGATTCATATAATGTCTATTTTTTAAATTCACTTTGGTCAAATAAGGGATAATAATAGCATCTGTGAGACAGGGCTATTGGTGAATGAAGAAAGATAATTCACATAAAGCTGAATTATGCTGCTTAGTGCTCAGAAGGATGCCAGTGCTAGGCCTTTAACGTGGACTTCAGTCTTTTCGGAAAAGCCAAAGGCACATTTATATTTGTTTGATGCATTTCAGATCTCTTAATATATTATTATTAAAATCATGTTAATAGATAAACCCTATTTAATTGTGTTCTCTCCTAAAGTCTGTCTATTATTTGCAATTGACACATCAGTCTAGTATAGAGTGGAGCTAGGGAAGTGGGCCTGAGGCAATAGCTACACTCTACGCTGCCCTGAGCTTCAGTCCCCTGCCTTTGACAGCCTCTGGGCTTCTGGGGAGCTCACCTCAGACCCAAATAGCCATTGTCACTGTCACTAACAAGAATTTAAAGTATATGTGGCAATGGATGATCCAACTTCCATAATTTTCAGTCTCAAAGATTCATAAAGCTGATCTGTCCTTCAAAAGGGAAGCCATTACAGGACCGCAGAGCTTTGGTTTCCATGGCAACGGCATAGGTCAATAGCTGTAGTCACACCTTCATCAGCCTTGATTGCATTTGGCAATTTACCCTCTTCTGTGCTTCCTTTTGTCTGAGCCTCTCTCATTTGCTTAATTCTCTTCTCTATTGGGAGAATCTCAGAATGCAAAACTATGGGAGCTGAATTTAGATTAAAACCTGCAGAGGCTTTAATAGGATGCAGGAGAGCACTGTTTATCTTATAACTCCTAGATGTGTGCTTTTAAAAAATCAAGTCCTATATCATTATGTCAGAATCTCCTTTCCCATATTCTATTGCAGATTGGAAATTTTTTGTTTGCAATTCCCTGTGGGGATTTTTTGGGGGGAGGGTAAAAGCAAGCATCATTTCTGTCTCCAAAACCATATTCTGATATCATAAGTATGAGATTTGTTAGGATAATGTTCAAACCCCTTAATCTATCATGCAAAGTATCAACTGACTCTTATTCATGGATACTGTCTCCCTCTTACCCTTCTCTGTTTGCATGCCTTATGTAAGTAGCGTTTGTCTTCTTTCAGGTTCTTGGGCATACCCCATGCTGACCTCTTTTTAGAATACCATTTCCTCAGCCTCTGCATGGCTCTGTTCTAATTTTCTAAGTCTCAGATTGGGAATCACAGTCTGCAGGAAAGCTTTCCTTACTCCAAGTCTGGCTGTGTGTGCTCTTGCATTATCTGTGTGCTCCCTATCATAACCATTATCAGCTTATGTTTTGGTTATTTCTATACGTATCAGAATTACTTTGTAGTTTCTGGCTTCTCTGACTACTAAAACAGTGTTTCTCCACCCTTCATGATTGTTGAATTCCCGGTGCTCACCCAGTCTTTGAAATATCAAAGGTGTTTGGTAAATACTGTTGCATGACAAAATCACATTAGCCTTGATCACTAAAGCCACTTGCTACATTTATGACCCTGATGTTCTGTAACCTTCTGTCTATATCACTGAGAACACATTTACCAGAAAAATCTTTTCATCCAAGATATATTTCCTGCCAAGATAGATTGTATTCAAGATATATCTTGCTATCTTTTAGAGGGATATAAATGGCTATCTGTTCACTCAAAGAAGACATATTCTCAAATCCCTCATCTGGCTCTTTCCTCATAATTTATTCTGTTAGACATTGGTTTTTAGGGCCAGATCAATATAGCAATCCTAAGATTTAAAAGAATAAGCCGGGCATGGTGGTACATGCATTCGGCAGGCTGAGACCGGAGGATCATGGTTTGCAGGACAGCCTCAGGTACTTAGTGAGGCCCTCTGCAACTTAGTGAGACCCTGTTTCAAAATAAAAAAATAAAAAATGGGGCAGGGGGTATAGCTTGGAGGTCAAATGCCCCTGGATTCCATCTCCAAACCCGCCAAAAATAAAAATAAAAGAGTAAACAGAGTGCTAAATTAAGTAAAATAAGTGATACTACCAAGCCCTATACCTATAGTTATGAAACAAGTCCTCTCAGCAACTGCCTAGTAGGCTCAAGATTCTTTCTTGCTATTACATACTCAGTTTTGTGTTTCAGAGGCCATCACTCAAAGCCAGGAGAAACAGGAGATGCACACTGATCTCCAAATGTAAAACTACCCAGCTTCAGGAACTAAGTTTGCAGGGATAGCTCTTGTCTTTTGAGCCAGGCATTGATGTTTAAGATGTAACTACTCAGTCCATGGTGTACTGATAGAATATTATGAGGCTGATGTTTTTGACACAAAGGTGTTTCGCACTTTTCATTTTTGTTTCTATTATACTAGGGATTGAACCCAAGGGGGTTCAATCTGAGCTACAACCCCAGACTATTTTATTTTTATTTTGAAACCAGGTCTAAGTTACCATGAACTAGCCTTGAACCTGAAATCCTGCTGTCTCAGCCTCCCAAGTACTGGAATTTCAGGCATGTGCCACCCCACCTAGCAAATTTTTTAAATTGTTAGCAAGTACCTATGGAACGGACATCTACTATTCATCTACGAGTCTTTTATCCCGACTACTTTCATCTCTATTTCTGAGCCACATCCCAGCCTTGAAATTCAGCTTACTTGCTTGGCCCATGCTGAGTTTCAGATGGCTGGAAGACACCAGATAGGAATAAGCAGTAGTTGCTGAGTTATCTGGATAAACTGATTCAATAAAACATCAAAGCAGGAGAGTTCACACCTAGATCACCAAGGGAAAGAGCAATAGAAGGAATTGGGAGCCATGAAAAAACCATGGAGAACCCTACACTGATAAAGAGAAAAAGATGACTTCAAAGACAGCTAAGAGTAGAAGAGAGAGTGAGAATACTTCCACAAAGTGATCACATCAGGCAAGAACTAAAAAAATAGATACTTACTTATCACCCCTGGACTTGAAAAACAGCGAGTTACTATGACGTAGAATAGCTGTTCAGATAGTATCTGCTCATTCTGCCATAACAAAATATCATAGGCTGGATGAATAAAACAACATTTATTTCCTAAAGTTCTGTGGGTTCAAAATCCCAAGTGCTGGTAGACTTGGTTCTTGGTGATAGTCCTCTTCCTGCTTTGATGACAGTCACTTACATTCTCAGATGGCGAGAGAGAGAGAGAGAGAGAGAGAGAGAGAGAGAGAGAGGTAGTAAAAATTCTGTTTTCTTCTTCTAAAGGTACTAATTCCATCAGGAGGAGCCCACTCTAATGACCTCATTTACACATGATTGCCTCCCAAAGATGCCATTTCTGAGTATCATGTCATTGGGAGGCAAGGCTTCCCCCCTCCCCCCCAAAAAATTTCAGAGAGACACAAACACAATACATCTGTAACAATATTTGTACAGGCATCATCTCTTCCTTCTTGATTTCTTTCTTTCTCTCTCTTCCAAGGGGCCCAACATCTCTGAAGTCCCCTCTGGCCAGAGTGCCTGATGATCCTGGCTCTTATTCTACCTGGCCTAAGCAGTAGCTAGGAGACTGTAAAGCAAAGCTTTCAATTGGATAAGCAAAACTCTAGTTGCTGTCAAGAACAATAAGAACAATAATTGTTTGGGAAATGAGGTGTAAGGCCAATTGCAGTAACATTTCCAGTTGAGGGCTGAGAGCAAGGTCAAGAAGCCATGTGCTCATTATTTTGGGCTGCTGGCCACAGTTGCTAACAGACCTTAGCTGGAAGCCACAGAAAATAAGGACACCTACCTTTCTGTGAGCACATAGCAAAGTCTGTAATTGTGATGCTGTTGTCTCCTTTTATTATGGTGAATGTGGTTCCTTTTACCAATAAGACAACTACAAATTGTTGCCCTCAGCAGATGTTGATAATCTTTACCATATTTATCTCTCATGGACAATTACCTTTCAACATTTTAAAAAAGTGGAACAATGTTGTAGTAAAGGAAGCTGACAGGTGACAGAAATGTGAAGGGGAGAGAGACAGAGGAAGAAAGAAGAGAAAAATTGTGTAGAAGGGAGGAGGAATAAGACAGAGGGAGGGGCAAAGAGAAGAGGAAACAAGAGATGGAGAATGAAAGGTATGGATGGTAAAAAGAAACTTAAATGACAATGTCTTTTATTCACATTCCCCCACCTCAAGACCTGCTAATGAGGTAAGAAAAAAGAGGTTTTCATCTGATAAAAATTTTTTTTAAAAAGTCAAGGTTAGAAACTATGCAAAGCATCACTGAGTAAGTGCTTCTTTTATACAGGCTTTACCATCTTTTCTGGTCACCAAGAATAAAGACCAACCATTTGTCATATCTATTATTAAATAAAATTTATGGGAGGTCATAGGTCCTGGATGAACTTCTGCACTAGGCCCCAGCAGATCAAATCAAAATGGAGCCACTCATGCTAAAGTTCATATCACCAAACTGAAACAAAGACACTCATCTGGACTTCAGAGAAATAAGGGAAGAGGTGATAGCCAAATTCCCAAAGAGGTCAGTTTTAGCCAGCATGATGAGAAAGTTACTTCTGCTTTAACCCTTAAAAGTAAAGTAACCTGAAGAAACCTGGGATGAACCAGTTCTCTTTGCATTATACTGCTTCCTTTCTCCTATTCAGGTTACTTTCTCCTATTTCCTTTCTCCTATTCAGGTTACTTTATAAAAACTGACCACTATGTGGTGCCCAATGGAGTGCTTGTCTATATCTTTAGAAAGGATGCTGCCAGATTACTGCATAGTAAATAAAAGCCAATTTAATCTTTTATAGGAGCTCACATTTATTTAACCTTTTCAAAGTATTCAACTTAGTAATCAGAGAAATAACAGATTTTTCCCCCACTCACATATCACCAGTCTGTGTCATATTTAATTTAATCACATAATGACCAAAAAAATTGGCGGGTTCTTGCTATGCATATAGCAAAGCCCATGAGAACAGACATAGCCTACTAGCCACAGGCCAGAGAGGGGAAAGCTTTGTTCATCCATAAGTTGGTTAAGTAAACTGGGCGTGGTGGCGCACACTTATAATCCTGGCATCTGGGAGGCTGAGACTGGAAGATCATGGTTCGAGACAGCCTCAGCTACTTAGTGAGGCCCTTTGCAACTCAGTGAAAGCTTGTTTCACATTAAAGACAAAATAGGGCTGAGGGTGTCGCTTGGAGGTAGAATACCCGTAGGTTTTATCCCCAATACTGCAAAAAATAAAAATAAAAATAAATGGTTAAGTAGAAGTCTCTTGGAATTTCTACTAGAGGTAGAAGCAGTTCACCACTTAGAAATGGTTGATATAATTTATTTTGTAAGTTTGATACTTTAAATCTTAAAAACATATTTTGTTATTCAAGGTAAGAAATAATTAAGGCTCACAAGATTTGATGAAAAAAAAAAGTTCTCATTAATATGAAAGTTGGCTAAAGACTATCTTATTATAGGCTGAATTTTAGGTCCAGGGAGCTGGGGATTATATAACATAGAAGAAAGTAGAAGTCACAGAAAGAGCAGAGGGCTTTTCTTTTCCATGGTGTCAGAAAGGTTTTGGAGAAAATCCCACTATGTTTAAAAGCAGATCTTGTAAGCCCAGAGCCCAGATGCATCCCCACACTTCTCCTATCTTCTGTCCCATCTCTGCCTTAAGTAATTCAAGCTTTTGACTGAATTTGCTGAAATGTTGTCTTTTGACACTTCAGATAATTAACTATGGTAGAAAACTGTCAGTATATGACATGTTTCATAACATCAATCAACATTGTTGGAGACAATAGGTATTCACCTCCTTCCTCTCTAGGTCTCTTTTTCTTAGCCTCTTTAGCTAGATTCTGCTCATTAATCTAGTCAAGAACTTCAATTCAGAGCAGTGTATGAAAGTTTGGGTTCAGAGATGAGATATAGCTTCATAAAGAATATAGTATTTGTTTGTTTAAATATTGTCTTTTATTTCCTACTAGACAGTGTGTGTTAAGGACTCATGTCTCTCTTTATATTCTTTTATTATTTTTTTCTTTTTTGGTGGTACTGGGGATGGAACCCAGAGGCCTTCTCCCTCCGGGCTACACTCCCAGACCTACTTTTTATATTTTATTTGGAAACAGGGTCTCTTAAGCCAGCTGAGGCTGGGTTCGAACCTGCACGATCCTCCTGTCTCAGCCTCCCAAGCGCGGGGATTACAAGCGTGCGCCACCACGCCCGGCTCTTTGTATTCTTTTAATAACCCTTCATTCACATTCTCCCCACATATTATACAATAACAAGTAGAGAGAAGATATTTGATATATATTCCATAGATAAATAATTGATGAATTTATTAGATTTTTCTCAAATCATCTTAGTGAAATATACAACTCAATTCTTGTCAAGATAACACATATTTAGTGCCTCTCATGATGGCATTAGGGATAAAAACATGAATCAAAGGCAGTTTCTTTCTATTTAACTGGGAACTTAAGACATTCACATATGACATTAGTAAAACACCACAGAAGACATTCATATTCGTAAGTTTTATTGCCCAAAGAGTAAAACAGACAACAAAACCTATAGGATATCAGAAAATAAAAAAGTGAATGTAGGTTTGGGATAACTCATAAAACTTATGGAAGAAGTTATGACCTGATATGGGCTTTGGAGAGAATGCAAACAAGCAAGCCACAGGGGTTATGAATGTGGCAGGTTTTGAGAGGATTCTGATGAAAGCAGAGTGAGGGATTAGAGGAGGTGTCAATGGAAAAGTAACTATAAAAACTCAATGTTGGAGTTAGAATTGCAAGCATGATATCTTTCAAAAGAAGAGCATTAGTAAGTTTTCAACAAAAGAGTGCCATAACCATTGGAAATATTTCGTAAAGAGAAATCTGAAAGCATTGTGGGTGGTTGATTGGGTGGGCATAGTAACTGGAAGGGTCCTTAAAAACCATGATAAGAATTCTGAGCCAAAAAAAATAGTGGGATAGAATTAAAGAATATATATAACAGGTAATATTTAAAAGAGAAGAATCAATATGACATGGAACAGCTTTAACAAGGGAAAGGAGGGTGAAGAAGATTCCATAATGAATCTACAGTGGTACACACAGCAGAATTCACAGAGGCAGACACAGAGGAGGGAACACTGAATTTCATCAGAAGAATCTGGTTGGTAATGACATCAGTATAATAAAGTTTTCCTCCAAAAATGAAATGTAGTACTTTTGCAAAGCTAATACATATCTGGAAGAATATATATATTTTCCTCCTGAGCTTCAGAAGTATTTCTAGGTTTCTGGAAGTTATAATAGTGAGAGGATGTTTCGTTTTCACAGGAATGTGCCTCTAACTTGGATGGCCGAGTGTTTTCATAGAGGTTCTTGTCGGTGTCCTCTTCAGCCTTGGGAGGAACTGCTTTCACATTTTCATAGGTGCCGTGCATATTTGTTCCCTTGACCGCGGAGCTGTGGCTTTCAGTCTCAGTGGAGATCTTAGAGCCACTCTTGTGGGAACTAGAGAAGAATGTTTTTGTCCAGTCTTTTCTCCTGCTGTTTCTCTGTTGCAAAATCCTCGGTAAAGTAAATCTTGCAGTGCGGCGGTGTGTCCAGTGCCAGGCACACCCAATTCCACACACCACCAAAAGCACAAATAGGGAAATGCCAACAGAAATGGCCACAGGAGAGTGTCCACATCTTTCCCACATTTCTGCACAAACCGTGTCGTTCAGCGGCTCGGTGTTGTGGCTAATAAATTCACAGGTACTGGAAGATGTAATTCCTTGTAGCCTAGTATTGTTCAAAAATGAGTTCGGAAGCTCTTTTAGGCATTTTCTTTTCAAATCTGAAAGAGAAGTTTTTGGCAAAGTCTCAGTGCACCTAAAGATGAGATTGAGGAAACCTCGTTTTGGAAGATGATTTTCCTTGTATGTGATGGTGTTCACAATACAGCCATTAATGTACAATAGCACAGTATCTGGAAGGATTTTACTCCACTCTACTCCTTTTTCTATCTGTAAATCACAAAGTAAAGCAGAAGTGAGTGGAAGAGAAGAGCAGAGTAAAAAACTCAGGAAAAGGAAAGTTGAATGATCTGCCATCCAGAAACCTGCCACAAATTAAAAACATATTAATTGCACATTCAGTACATAGCACAACCATCTGTCATCTCTACTGATACGTTATTTCCAATAATGTGGTGAGCTCCTGCTTTTAACATGGAATATAACACTAGCTGTTCTGAGGGGGGAAAAAAAAGGTTTGAAGAACCTATCCTTACTTAAGCCTGAATAGTTTTATCACTTAAACATCAACATGGCTGTGTGTGTGTGCATGTGTGTGCATGTGTGTGTTTCTAAGGATGGAAGCCAGGGCATTCTACTTCTAAGCAACATCCCCAGGCTTTTTTATTCTTTATTTTAAAACAAGATCTCACTAGGTTGCTGACAGTCTTGCTAAGTGCCTCAGGCTGTCTTTGAACTTGGATCCTTCTATCTCAGCCTCCCAAGTACTGGGATTATAGGAGTGCGCCACCATGCCTGGCTTGTATTTTATTTTGAGACAGGATTTTGCTAAATCACACAGCCTGGCCTCAAACTTGCAACTGTCTTCCTTCAGTCTCCTGAGAAGAAGGGACAAGCATTTACCATCATGCAAAACTTATCACTAACTCTCTTTTAATTTCTAGGCAAATAATTTTCAATCAACCAAAATAATTTTAGAATGTTTTCTGTAGAGGCTTTAAAATATCAAGGAGAATAGAAATGGAAAATATCATTCTAGGGTGAATGTTCTGGTATGATTTTACCCACAAAACACTATTACTATATATTTTCAGTCTAGACATAGAAATAGTTACAGCCAATATTTTTACTAGTGTTTGTGGGATGCTGACCATCATCTGTTGATTGTCATCACCACTGATATTTAAGAGCTTACTTAAATACTTTCATATGGGATATTTCATTTAATCTTAAAACTGCCATATGCAATGGGAATCGCTGTTATTCCCATTTTACAGATGACAAAATAGAGGATTAAAAATGGTAAGCAACTTTCCTAACTACTAAGAAGTGACTGAATCTGGAATCAAATAAAAATGTCCCCTACATAATACTTTTTTTTTTTCAGTACTGGGGATAGAACCCAGGGGCATTCTACCTCAGAGCTACACCCCCAGCCCTATTTTTTATTCTTTATTTTGAAGTAGGGTTTCACTGAGTTGTAAAAGGCCTCATTAAGTAGCTGAGGTTGTCCACAAACAGCCATCCTGTCTCAGCCTCCCATATGCTGGGATTACAAGTGTGCGCCACCACACCCGACTTAAATATTATTCTTAACAAATATCTGTAAATGGTATCGAATGCATCCATCACTACATTTGTATAGCTTAATTAGTTGTGAGGTTCCTCAACCCTGGGAATCATATTTCATTCATCTTTATATCACCAGTACCAGCACTAGCCACAGAAGAGCTAATTTATTAAATATTTATTAATGAATGGAGCTTATAGTAATAATAGTAATAATAAACAGGAAGAAAAAGAACCATGAAGTTGGACCCTGCTCTTAGCCAATAGTGTATAATGATTAACTTTTATAAATTTAAGGTTAAAATATAAGAATGTGAATTTTTTTACTTGATATTTTATATAACCAAATTAAATACGGCACCCAATTAATGTGTATAATTTAGTGATGAAAATATAGGGCCACACATCCCAGATCTTGACACCTTTTAAGTCCTTGTTTTGGAAGATGATTTTCCTTGTATGTGATGGTGTCCTTGGTTCTTTGGGAAGCATGTTAGGTTTGAGAACTTATGAGCACCACATAAGATTTACGATGTGCTGAGTCTCTTCTCTGAAGGTCAGGTGTGGAGTTTATGTTTAAGGGCAAAATATTTGAAAGTGATTTTTGTCATTAGGACCTCATTTTCTTTACCAAGCTGAGAAATTATCTCAAGACATTTTGCGGTACAATCAACTATTTGTTTAAGTAGCTAGTTGCCAGAATATTTCAAATACATTTATTTTAAAAATTTTAACATTGATTGAACTAATCAGCTTTAAAATAGTTACTAGGCCTACAATAGATCTCAGGTTGGGGGATTGGAATGGCTAATTAGTGTCTCTTTGCTGGCTGATGAAAGGTAAAAATTTCCTTCTTAATTTCTGAGAAGATAATTTGTTTTTGCCATTTATGTTTTTCTATGCAGAGTAGACATTCCAGTAAATTCCTAATGCCAAAATTGTCTGTCTACAAGGCGTTCACTGAAATAAAGACAAGACTTTTTACAGGAGAAGAAAAATCTCTTTCTTCAAAATAACTTTATAGTGCTAGGCACAGTGGCACACATATGTAATCCCAGTACTTGGGAGGCTAAGCTAGGAGAATCTGTTTGAGACCAACCAGCCTCAGAAACTTGTGAGACCCTATTTCAAAATAAAATGTAAAATCAGGCTGGGAGTACAGGTAGGAGTTAGAATGCCTCTGGGTTCAATCCCCAGTACCACAATAAACAAAGGAAACAAAATAAAACAGACTTTATAGGAAAATAAAAAAAGACTGTGAGACATCATCAAAGATCTAGAATGAACATGTTTTAAACAAGAGCCCTTCAAATGTAGCTTAACATATAAATGAGTTTCACTTTGCCTGCTTGAAGAATCTGTTTCCATTTTAGAAAGCAGTTCCAATTGAGCAATAATAATTATCCATTTGCCTTAAATATCACAAATTTTGGTGAACATCTGGAATTATTAAATCAGGAAGCGCCTTTCTTTTGGAAAGCAAGACAGAGAGAAAAAATCATAACTTAGACCTGTGAGTGGGCATACAGATGGAGAAACGTGGCTGTCATGCCCAGCTTAGAAACTGATTTCTCCCCTCCGGCTATCGAGGCAACTTTTTTTTAAAAAACCGTGTTTCATAGGATAAAAAGCCATCAATTACCTTAAAATTCACTTGTTTCTTACTGATTTTCTTAAGCAGGCTCTTACTTACCTTCAGGTGCGTGTGCCTGGCTCTCTCGCTTGCTGGCTTACACTTCAAAAGTCTTTGCTTTGGAACTTGTTCCTCCTTTTGGCTTTGGGCAGTGACTTCCTTCTTCACCTCCTCCTTTCAGATTATTTAATACTTGCAAAGTTTCCTGGCTTTAGAGGAAGTTCTTATCAAATATGCCAGAATTAAGATAAATAGCAGAAGCTTTTGAATAAGGAAGTCTGGTTCTTTGTCTTTATCAGGTAATAACTTTTCAAATGTATCAAAAAATGATACATATTCCACTGTGTACATAACCCATAGTTTGTAATCCATTCATCTGTTGCCTCATTAATATGTATGACTACAACGCACCAATAAAAAAATTAAAAAAATATACAAAGCCAAGTTAATTTATCATTTGGGGGCAATATTTGAAGTTCTGTTTGAAATCAGTCAACATCATTTCACTTGTAGTTTAATTTTAAAAAAGTTTTTGTTTTGTTTTGTTTTTGTACTGGGGATGGAACCCAGGGGCATTTTACATTAGTGCTACACCTCCAGCCTGCCTCCCCACCACCAGCTGCTTTCTTGTTTTTTCTTATTATTTTAAACAATTTTTTATTGAACATAAGTAGTATACATTTACACTATATTTGGTGCCCTCTCCCCCCCGCCCCCTTCCCCCCTCCCACCAATGGTTGTCCAGGTTAACCATGTCTTATTCATAATTTTACACATGTTCAGGTGTAGACCCTCATTAATCAAGATCGGCCTTTCTCCTCTCCTATCTTTCCATTAAAACTTAGCTAGTATTTCCCCTCTAATATCTGGGGTCCTATTGGTATCCTTTGTGTTTTTTAGTTTGGGCATATTAGAGGAAACATGTGTATCTTCTCCTTCTGTGCTTGGCTGATCTCACTTAACATGATGCTCTCCAGGGCTTTCCATCTTCTTGCAAATGATATAATTTTGTTCTTCTTTATGGCTGAATAGAATTCCATTGTGTGTATTTCCCACAGTTTTGCTATCCATTCATCTGTTGATGGTGATCTGGGTTGGTTCCATATTTTGGCTATTACAAATTGTGCTGCTATGAACATAGGTATGCGTATGTTGCTGTATTTCTCTGAATTCAACCCCTTTGGAAAGATACCTAGGAGTGGTATAGCTGGATCATATGGTGGGCCTATTCCCAACTTTCTCAGGAATCTCCACACAGATCTCCATAGTGGCTGAACTAGTTTGCACTCCCACCAACAGTGTAAAAGAGTTCCTCTTTCCCCACATCCTCGCCAGCATTTGTTGTTGTTTGATTTCTTTATGCTTGCTACTCTGACTGAGGTTAGATGGAATCTCAGTGTAGTTTTGATTTGCATCTCCCTGATGGCCAGTGATGAAGAACATCTTTTCATGTATCTATTAGCCCTTTGTATCTCTTCTTTTGTGAAGTGTCTATTTAGTTCATTTGCCCATTTCTTGATTGGGTTATTTGTTTTGCTAGTGTAGAGTCTTTTGAGCTCTTTGTATATTCTGGATATTAGTCCCCTATCAGAATGATGGCTGGTAAAGATCCTTTCCCATTCTGTAGGCTTCCTCTTTAGGTTATTGATAGTTTCCTTTGATGAGAAGAAACTTTTTAGTTTGATGTTATCCCACTTGTTTATTCTTGCTTTAATTTCCTGAGCTTTGGAGGTATTGTTGAGAAAGTTACTGCCTGTGCCAATATGTTGTAGTGTTGAACCTATGTTCTCCTCTACTAACTTCACCGTCTCAGGTCTAATTTCTAAGTCTAATCCATCTTGAGTTGATTCCTGTGCATGGTGAGATATAGGGGTTTAGATACATCTTTTTACAAATGGTTAGCCAGTTCTCCTAGCACCACTTGTTGAAAAGGCTGTCTTTTCTCCAGCGTATGTGTTTGGCCCCTTTGTCAAAGATTAATTGACTAAAGATGTGTGGGTTTGTTTCTATATCTTCTATTCTAATCCACTGGTCAGTATATCTGTTTTTGTGCCAGTACCATGCTGTTTTTACTACTATTGCTCTATAGTATAGTTTGAAGTCTGGGATTGTAATGCCTCCTGCGTGTTTCTTGTTATTGAGAATTGCTTTGGCTATTCTAGGTCTTTTCCTTCTCCATATGAAGTTCATGATTGATTTTTCTAGGTCTCTGAAGAATGTCACTGGTATTTTAATGGGAATTGCATTGAACCTATAGATCAGTTTTGGCAGAATAGCCATTTTGATGATATTTATTCTGCCTATCCATGAGCATGGGAGATCTTTCCATCTTCCAAGGTCTTCTTCTATTTCTTTCTTTAATGTTTTATAGTTTTTTTTGTAGAGGTCTTTTACATCTTGGGTTAGGTTTATTCCTAGGTATTTTATAGGTTTTGAGGTTATAGTGAATGGAATTGTTGTTTTTGTTTCTTTCATTGTGGATTCGTTGTTGGCATAAAGAAAGGCCACTGATTTCTTTAGGTTGATTTTGTAACCTGCGACTTTGCTGAATTTGTCGATCAGCTCCAGAAGTCTTTTGGTTGAGTTCTTTGGGTCTTCCAGATAAAGGATCATGTCATCTGCGAATAAGGATAGTTTTACTTCCTCTCTTCCTATGTGGATTCCTTTGATTTCCTTCTCTTGTCTGATTGCTGCAGCAAGAGTCTCAAGGACTATATTGAAAAGGAGTGGTGATAGTGGGCATCCTTGTCTTGTTCCTGACTGTAGCGGAAATTCTTGCAGTTTTTCCCCATTCAATATAATGTTGGCTTTGGGTTTGCAGTATATTGCCTTGATGATGTTGAAGTACTTTCCTTCTATCCCAATTTTTTGCAGTGTTTTTAACATAAATGGGTGTTGGATTTTGTCGAATGCTTTTTCAGCATCTATTGCTATGATGATGTGGTTTTTGTTCTTGGTTCTATTTATGTGGTGAATAACATGTATTGATTTGATATGTTGAACCAGCCTTGTTTTTCTGGGATGAAACCGACTTGGTCATGATGTATTATTCTCTTGATATAGTTTTGAATGCGTATAGCTAGTATTTTGTTTAGAATTTTTGCATCTATGTTCATTAAGGATATTGGTCTGTAGTTTTCCTTTCTTGAGGTATCTTTATTTGGTTTGGGGATTAATGTGATACTGGCTTCATAGAAGGAATTTGGAAGAGTTCCATCTCTTTCAATTTCCCGGAACATGTTATGAAGTATTGGTATTAGTTGTTCACTGAAGGTTTTGTAGAATTCAGCTGGGAACCCATCTGGGCCTGGGCTTTTCTTTGGTGGAAGAATTTTTATTGCCATTTCTATTTCTTTGGTTGTTATTGTTTGGTTTAGGCTTGCTATGTCCTCTTGGTTGAGTGTAGGAAGGTTAACTGTGCTTAGAAACCTGTCAATTTCATCTAGGTTTTCAGATCTATTGGAGTATAAATTTTTAAAGTAGTTTCTGATAATATTTTGAATTTCTTCACTATCAGTGGTGATATCTCCTTTTTCATTTCTAATTTTGATAATTTGAGTTGATTCTCTTTTTCTTTTGGTTAGGTTGGCCAGGGGTTTATCAATTCTATTAATCTTTTCAAAGAACCAACTTTTTGTTTTATTGATTCTTTGAATTGTTTTTTTGTTCTCTATTTCATTTATTTCTGCCCTAATTTTGATGATTTCTTGCCTTCTGCTGGCTTTGGGAATAGACTGTTGCAGTCTTTCTAGGTCCTTTAGTTGTGTCATTAGGTTCTTTACTTGGAGGTTCTCTGTCCTTCTTATGTGGGCACTCAATGCAATAAACTTTCCTCTTAGAACTGCCTTCATGGTGTCCCATAGGTTTTGGTAAGTTGTGTCTCTGTTTTCGTTTGTTTCCATAAATTTCTTTATTTCTTCCCTAATTTCTGCCCTTACCCATTCGTCATTCAATAGTGTATCATTCATTCTCCATGAATTTGAGTACTTTCTTTCGAGTTTCCTGTTGTTGATTTCTACTTTGATTCCATTGTGGTCTGAAAAGATGCATGGAATTATATTACATTTTTTGAATTTGCTGGTATTTTCTTTGTGTCCCAGGATGTGATCTATTTTGGAGAAGGTTCCATGGGCTGCTGAGAAGAAAGTGTATTCTGTAATTCCTGGTTGAAATAATCTGAAAACGTCTATTAGGTCCATTTGGTTTATGGTTTCCTTTAGTTCTAAAGCGTCTTTACTCATCTTTTGCCTTGAAGATTGATCCAGTGGTGTGAGAGGCGTATTAAAATCTCCCAGAATTATTGTATTTGGGTCTACTTGGGATCTTATGTCCAGAAGGGTTTGTTTTACAAATGTGGTTGCACCCACATTTGGGGCATAAATATTTACTATCATTATATCTTCTTGGTGTATTGTTCCTTTTAATAAAAGGGAGTGCCCTGATTTGTCTCTTTTGGTGTGTTTTAGTTTTGTTGGATATCAGGGTTGCTACCCCTGCTCTTTTTTGGTCACTGGTGGCATGGTATATCTTTTTCCATCCTTTCACCTTCAGCCTGTGAATGTCTTTGGCTGTGAGGTGAGTTTCTTGCAGACAGCATATATTTGGATTATGTTTCCTAATCCACATCGCCAGTCTATGTCTTTTGATTGGTGAGTTAAGTCCTTTGACATTAAGAGATATAATTGAAATATGATTTTTGTTTTCTGCCATTTTGTGTTTTGTCTACTCTTGGGTGGTGTGATCTTTCTTCTTTACTTAAATAGCCCACTTATTAACTTCCTCTCTTCTCTGATTCTGAAGTCTTCTTCTTTTTTCTTCCTTATGATTTATTTCTTTAAGAATTTTCTCTAGTGTTGGCTTTGAATTCATGAATTTTTTGAGATTCTGTTTATCCTGAAAGACTTTGACTTCCCCATTGATCTTGAATAGTAGTTTTGCTGGATAGATGAGTCTTGGCTGGAAGTTATTTTCTTCCAGGGTCTGAATCACGTCGTACCAGTCTCTCCTAGCATTCCTGACCTGGGTTGTATAGTCTGGGGTGATTCTTATTGTTTTGCCTCTATATGTCACCCGTCCTTTTGTTCTCATTGCTTTTAAGATTCCTTCCTTGGCCTCTATGCTGGTCAATTTGGTTATTATGTGGCGTGGAGTGGTTTTTCTTTGGTCCTGTCTCAGTGGAGTTCTGTATGCCTCCTGGACTTGAAGATTCAAGTCTCTTTCCATATTTGGAAAATTCTCTGAGATTATTTCCTTGAAGATATTACAGATGCCCTTGGTCTGTACCTCTATCCCTTCCTCAATGCCTATTATCCGTAAATTAGGGCGCTTCATATTATCCCATAATTGCTGGATGTTTAGGTTTTGTTGCTGTAAAGATTTCTGTATATCGCTGACTGTGTTTTCGGTTTGGGATATACTGTCTTCTAATGTTGATATTCTGTTTTCCATTTCATCTAATTTTCCAGAATTTCTTTCTATTGCTGTCTTCATTTCACTTATTGCCTCTTTCATTTCATTCCAGACCTCTTTCTGATTCTTTTTTAGTGTTTCTAATTCACCTTTAACCTCCTCTATACTCATTTTAAATCCTTTCATCATATTGAACATCAAGATTCTGAACTCCCCTTCTTGCATTCTAGTAGGTCAGTATTCGTGATTTCTGCTGTCTCTTCATAATTCCTGGTTCTCATATTTATAGCGTTCTCTGTCCTGTTTTTCTGATTTCTACCCATCGTTCGTGAGTACTGTGCTTAGTCAAATCTTAATATTAGCAGTTTGGGGGTATTGGTTAGTCAGCAGAGCCTTTCCAGTGTTGAGGGTGGGTGTTGTGTAAGGAGCTGGGGTGATTGGTAAAGGAGTCGGATTAGGTAGAGGATATGTTAGGTTGAGAAAGACTTTACGTATGATAAGGTAATAACTTGCTAGGAATGAGAGAGAGTTAACTACTATGACTCTTGTCATTGGTAGAGTAATTATGGATATAAGAGATACTTTGAGTATTAAACCAGGAGGTATATTATAGGGAAAAGTTTTGGGGGAGAAAAGTATATAGGTTAGTGTGGGTAGGTTTGTAAATAGGGATGATAGAAGGAGCAGACAGACATTAAAAAAAAAAAAAAAAGAATCCACCCAAGATACCAAGACTATTATGTAATCCAAGAAAAATGAAGGAAAGCCAATAAAAGGAGGAGAGTGAAAAAAAAGGAAGGGAAGAGGAAGAAAGAGGAAAAAAGAACAAGAAAAAAGTAAAAGGAACTTGCAGCTGTGTGAAATAAAAAAATAAGGCAAACTATCCAATGTGTATATATATATATATATATATATATATATATATATATATAGCAACAAGTTAAAGTAAAAGAAGTGTGGTTAAAAGAAAAAAAAATAAAACGGCAATAACCATACCAAAACAAAAGCAATGTAAAAGCAAAATAAAACAAAACATCCACATTAAAAGTAAAACAAACAGTCCTCCTTATTTACGCATATGGGGTCAGGTCCATATAATATGTGCGTATCTGATTGCTTTGGTAGCTTTCAGAATACCATCCAATGTCTCTTAGTTTTCTTTGTACTCTATTTTTATCTTCTTAGGTCACTCTGGCTGTTTGGACACCTTTCTCTCCTTTAGCTGCTTTAGGTTTATGTGTCCGGATGTCTGATTTCACTGTTATTTGATTCTGTACAATTCACAGGTTCTGTGAAATTCTAACCTGTGGTCAGCACCTCTGCACTCACCACCCTAGCCTCCAGCCTGAGCGTCCCTACAGCAGGGGTGGAGAATGACCAAAGTATAATTGGAACCTCCCCCTGAGGTCCTGAGCAGATTTTGTGGCCCGATGGATTTTCTTGTGTCTCTGGAAATTCCAGCTGGGCTAGCCGGTGTGGTCCCAAGATGTACCCTGGGCAAATGGATGCTGGTTCCTGGATGCCCACACTTACTGCCAGAGCTCTGCCTATTCCAAGAGTGCAGGCTGGATGCGCTGCTAATACTGGACCCAAGTGAGAGTGGATGCAGCTGTCTATTGCTGCTGGTATGCTCTTCCAAGGTGTATTGAGCTGTGTTCTTTGCTTAGCACTAAGCCTCTGGTTACCAGGAGGGTGGGAACACCCAGCGGTGGGCCAGGGGTGCAGGGTAGGTGCTCAAGGGTCCAGTGCGCGTTGTCCAGCAATGGTCTCTGCCTCCCGTGGGACGTAGAAGCTGGGGGTGCCCCAAGGAGATTTCCAGGTCACCCAGGGCTTTTGCAGCCTGGAAGGCAGGCTCTGGCAAGGTGGCAGAGGCTAGACACACAAGCAGACTTCAATTTAGGGGTAGCATGTACAGGTACTGACTACCAGCAGGGCACCGTGGCGCAGGCAAGTTGCGCGAGGAGAGTGCTGGGATCTGAGGCTTGAGCCCGTGCTGGGGGGTTGAGGCTGCGCACACGCTAGGACCCCAACTTACCAGGGCACCCCCAGGTACCTGAATTGGTGCAGGAATCCGTGGGAGTCTCTATGCAGTTGTGATCCGGTCGCTGGTGGGCACACAGAATTCTGGTGGCTGCTGCTCGCTGCTTAAGATGCGGTCCTAAGTCCGTTTTTAGTCCCGAATTATCTTTCCGTGGTAATATCGGGCAGGTAGCTCCTTGGGCAGCTGCAAAGGCAGCCCGCCGATCAGCGTTCTGATCAGTGTTCCGATTGTATCTGCAGCAGGTCCCGTGTCCGATCTTTGTTCTTCTTCTTCAAGTTCAGGGTTCCGCCGAGGTACCTGGATGTGTTTTGGTTCCTGGTATGTATTTATTTTGTTGATTTAGACACTGCTTTCTAAGTATTTAAACTTTATTTGCTTCAGCTACTGAGAAGTGCTGTGTCCCTCGGTCGCCATTTTGAAAAAAAAAAAACAAAAACAAAAGAAAAAAAAAAACAAAAACTCTTGTTTTGTTTTAAAACAGAGTCTCACTAGGTTGCTGAGAATCTAAGTTACCCAAGTTGATCTCAAACTCAGCGGCTCAAGTACTGGAATTACAAGTATGTAATGTAAATGGTATCGAATGCATCACCGTGCCCAGCTAAAAACTGATTTTTAAATATAATGCAAACATAAGGTAAATTTTTTGTTGTCCTTTGCTTATATGATTGCTAGAACAATCCTCATTTCAAATGCAATTTCAGTGCCCACAACTTATACCCATACTTGTCAAACCTGTGTCCTAATTTTAGTTCAGAAAATATTAACGTTCTTTAATGTTTATTAAATGGTAGTTTTCCAAGGTATATTCGGAGGCACACTGCTTTGGGATAATGCTAGTAGATCTTCCATCATGTAAATCTGTGAAATATTGCTTACCTGGCGATTCAGAGCCACATCAGAGCATTAAAGACTAAGCAGTTCTACACAAAGCAAGCAAAATAAAACCAAAGAAGAAAGAAACAAAACTGATTAATTTACTTAAGAACAGCAGTCAGTAAGTTCTTAGCGCTTAAAAAGTATTCTAAGCACTTACTTAGTATTCTGCTAAGTATTCTAAATCTTTTGTATAATACACAAGAAATCCTGACAATAGCCTTATGGGAAAAACGCTGCTATTAGTCTTATTTTAAAAGAAAAGAAAAGCAAACCAAGGAAAAATAATCACTTCCCGATGTGACCTGCAATTTCCCTCCAGCACCTTTGCTTTGAACCACTGAGCTCATTATCTTCCTAGGTTGCATAATATGTTTACCACATAGAAACCTTATTTAACCTCATATCTCAGAGCCCAGCTCCCAGGAATATAAAAATGGAAATGATGAATTAGACAGCTTAAAGATGAATTAAACGGATGAGCTGGAAAATGTACTGGGAGTATTGCCTTTTAAATTGTTCTGGAATTTCTTCAACCATATAGAATTAATGGTTTAGGCAAAGAAGTTTGAAACACCACTCTGACATTAGAAGAACAGTACTATCAATGCAGATTGAGCATTGACACCATGCCAGGCATTATGCTAAGCAATAGGAAGGCAATAGCGAGTAAGCTCCCTGTAGCTCTCAAAGCCCAACAGAAGAGGCTGCTGCATCCACACATCATTTCAGACCAAAATGGTAAGGGGAAGAAAGATGGGATTATGGACAGAGGACAGTACGGACTACGAAGAGATGTTTCCAGCTCAGGGTGATATAAGACAGGGAGCATAGAATAGAAGGAACATTCTAGACAAAGATCTCAGAGTGAAGAAAGCTGTGAAATTGTGTAACTATAAACTTGAAGTTCTCTATACTCTTGTCAGTTTATTTGACTTCAACATTATTCACTTCTGCAAATAACACACACACACACACACACACACACACACACGCACACCACCTACATTCTAACTTTATCTGGTACTTCCTAAGCCTGGAGGTTGGTGAGGCTTGTGATTAAAAAAAAAAAATGTTAGTTACTGGTTAGCCCCCAAATTTATCCCAGCCAAAGCAGGGAGTTTCTACTTTCTAAAATAAAAAATATGATCTCTCAGTAGCAGAACTTAGCCTATTCAAAGGACATATTCCCCCAAATTATGTGTACCCTAAAGCACATTGTTGTAAAGCAATTGTACCTAAAGAGGATTCTGGCATCTTGTGCAAAAAATAAAACGAAAAACAAAAAACAAAAAACCTCCACAGCATCTCTAGATCGTGCTTTCTTCAGCCATGAAACAACAATAGATGTTGTGATCCCTGACATCCCCCCCAAAAATATAAAGTACAAATGAACTATATAAAAATAATCACCACCTTCAGAAGATATTTTAATTTGGGGCTCATGTTGAGTATGTACTTCCTTTAGTCGAGCTCCTTTTCATTGTAAGTCTTTCCTAATTGCTTTGCAGATCAGATAGCATATTATGAAGCTTGCTTCAACTTTAGTTGAACAACTTTCTCTCCTCTTCCTCTAATTTCCACTTTATTCTCTTAAATAAAAATAGACATTAGAAATTGGAGTGACCATTGAACATAAAAATAATTGAATTGTTTTACTTCTTCACCAACAAAACCAAATAATATATATCTTAGCATTCCTAAGTATATTCCACACCCCTTAGATAACCTACACACAATTCGGTGAATTTTTGTGTTCATTTGAGGAGAGTGCTGTAAACTAGGATCAGTAATAGGCTCTGAAATAGTCACTGGTTCTGAAAAATTCTTCAGTAAATGTTGAGAAGAATAATATAATATGTCATAATTTTAAAAATTACTGAACATATTTTGGAATTTCAGACTGTAGCCAAAATAGATTTGAAAGCTATTAGAGTCAAAAACGTTCCATAGACAGTCTATTGTCAATTACTATTACCATTTTAAATCTGGTAAAGGAGCTAGCGTATCATAAGAAAGCAGGAGTCAAAATCCTCCACTTTAAGACCTTGCCTGATCTCACTTCTACACTGATTCTAAGAGAGAAATTTGAGGAGGCAATGAAAAATAATTGTTTTAGAACCACTCTTTACAAAATGGCATGGTGCCCTGTGTAACTCTTTTTCCACAAGGAGCAGTAGAAGGTGAAGAAAACAACACAACATTAAGGGAGTGGGAGAGGCAGGGGACTTGTCTACAAGGGTTCTGGTAATGAGAATCCCTTTTCTCCCTCTGTGGAAAACATCGTTGAAAGCCAGCTCATCTTCAGATAAAGGTTGGTGAATGTTCACTCAGAATGTAAGGACATTGTGTGGGGCATAAATGGTTCCTGGTCCCAGGTAAGCCAGTGATGCTCCTGCTATCCTCCTTCTGTGCTTCTGGGTAGACCACCATATTCTCCTTACCTATATTAACAATAAATACACCCAGAATCAGATTCCTTCCTTCCTTCCTTCCTTCTTTCCTTCCTTCCTTCCTTCCTATTCTATGGTGCTGGGGATTGAACCCAGGGGAATTTTGCCTCTGAGCTACACTCCAAGCCCTATTAATTAATTAATTAATTAATCAGTTAATTAATTAGCTAACTTACAATTTGAAAATAGAAACCAGCTAAGTTGCTGGAAGCCTTGACTCAACCCTGCAACCCTCCTGTCTCAGTCTCCCAAGTACTGGGATTACAGGCACCTGCCACCATACCCAGCTGTTTTTTCTCTTGAGACTTATCCCTCACCATGATCCTGCTCCTTTTATTAGTTAATTTATCAGAATTTTTGGTCTGTCTCTTTGTGGTCCTCAGAGTCTAAGCCCATCATTGACATTAATCACCTGGGACCATCATGAAACACCTGTTTCTTCATCTGTGAAATGGATTTTAATGGACTGATGATTTTTATCTCCAGCCCCTAATAGAATCCCTTGAAGAGCCTGAAAAAATATTGATGCTTAGATTCGGGATCACAAATGGGAAAACAGAATCTCTGAGAGCACAAACTCCAACTTCAGTTTTTTTTAAAAAATCCCCTATGTATTTTTAAGTCCCCAGCAAAGCTAATATGAAGTACTTGGGCCTTTCTTGAACTAATGTTCTGCTACTCTGTGTGGTATCATCTTGAGAAAACCACTTAACCCCTTACTTCAGTTTTCTTTGCTATAAAAAGGGAACTTGAAAGCGTTGCAAAAGAAAACAACCTAAAACGTGTTCACAGTTCATCAGAGAAACATGTACTAGTAAAAAACCTGGAAAATTGAATACTGGCTAAAATAGCAGTAATTGTTCATATTTGTTGAGCACTTGTGATGTGTCAAATATTTCTCTATCCCGCGTATGGCGATTTTAATCCTCACAAGGAGCTTAGGGATGGATGTTGTTCACCGTTTTGGAGAAGCGGACGCTGAGGCATGCTCAGGCTGAGCTCCCTACCGAGCTCAGCTAGCTTGTGTCAGAGCGTGAGTCCAAATCTAGAGACTTTGAGAGTCAAGTCTAGAGCCTGTGCTTCCAATCTCCAGAGGGCTGTGTCAGCTGTGCATGTTGAAACTCCTGTGATGAAGTCACAGGCTACAATCTGCTTTATTCTAATGAGTATACAGCTGAATTCTTAACTATTTTAGAATATTTGACTTGAGCTAGGACCTACTGTGGTCCTGACTATGGAGGGTCAGTAGACTTGATGGAGCAGAGTTTGCTTTTTGTGTTGTTATTTTTGTTGATTTTTTGCTTTTGTGATATTGAGAATCAAACCTGGGGCCTCACATGGGTTAGGCAAGTGCTCTACCACTGAGCTACATCCCCAGTAACTTCTTGCCTAGGTTTCTATGACCAATGGGGGGTTTCAGTAAATAATAGAGGAAGTAGAAAAATGAGAGGCTGATGTGTAAGAACACAAAGCCCATACATAAGAATCTTCCATACAGTAGACCAACAGCGAGTGACATGCTTAAAATGGGGCGTGAGTATGGTGACACTTCTTGCTGTTATGGAGATTGATAGAAATGACCTTATACTAGCCAGTTCTGGTGGTACATGCTTGTAATCCCAGAATTTGGGAGGCTGAGACTGGAGGATCGTGGTTCGTGGACAGCTTCAGCTACTTAGTGAGGCCCTCCACATCTTAGTGAGACCCTGTTTTAAAATAAAGAATAAAAAAAAATAGGGCAGGGGATGTAGCTTGGAGGGCAAATGCCCCTGGGTTCCATCCCCAGACCCACAAAAAAAAAAGAGAAAAAGAAAAAATAAATGACCTTGTGCTTAGCGCTCATTAGTCTCCTTGAGCTGCTCCAAACAGAGGCCTCGCTCTAAAGTCACAGACGCTGCTGCATATGCAGGGACAGATCCATATCCCACACTACATCATTTTTAGCATTTCACAGGCCTTCCTGTCCTACAGTGGTTAGCCTATAATACTTTACCTTTAAATATGACAGGGTGATATTTCTCAAATTTTGAACAAGATCACATAATCCCCTGTTTAAGACCCCTTTTTTGTGGGCTCCTTTAGTCTTAGAATTAAAACTTGATTCCTACAACAAAGGATAAGGCTCTCTGTTCTGGCCCCTGCCTCCTGCTGTCCTCTCTCTTCACTGGATTCCACTGCTGTGCTCTCCTTGTCCAGCACACCTGGTTCTTTCCTGCCCAGGGCCCTGCACCAGATCCTCTCCACGAAGTTCTTCTTCCAGGGCCTCCACGCTTCCTCTTTGATGTCCTCTTCTCAGGGAGGATTTCCTTGATGAACCTGGCACAAAGAGCCTGTGGATTTAATTTCATTGTTAATCTTTTATTTCTCACCAGCATTTGTTGTTTGTGTTTTGAATGATTGTCATTCTAGTTGGAGTTAGGTGAAATCTCAGGGTAGTTTTGATTTGCATCTCTCGTACTGCTAATGATGCAAACCAGGTGCACAGGTGCACAGTGTCTTCTTGAATATCTGAAATTTTTCAAGATGGACCAAGTGAAACAACCATGATGTGGCTGGACCAGGGGTTGAGAAGCATCTTCATCCCTCAGTGTCTCCTTCCATCCATCCCTTGCAGGACCCTCCAGGTGGCGGTCCCCTGAGCTCATGACTCCATATATTTAGAGCTGGCAGTGCAGCAGAAGTGCTTATCTTCCCCATGGTCCCACAAGTCCCAGAACTGACCAGAGTCAGCTTCCAAACCAAGCAGGGAACCAGTCCACATGGCTGCACATCTGTGTGCACCCATGGGTTAGGGCAGGCTGGCCAGCCACCCCTGAGCCCAGGATGATGACAGTCCCTCCTCCTCCCCATCAGCGCACCAGTGCCCAAGCATGGGGTGGTGACTTGACTAGTAGGGGACTGGATGTAGGTCAGGAGAAACACAGATGACTGCTTCCTTTCTTCATGGTCTTTCGAAAGGACAGAAACAAGATAAGCAGTTCCCTTATCAGACTACAGTTTCTCCATCTGGCTCTCAAACTCTGTTGAGGACTGAAGGCAGCTCGAAAGCAGAATTACTGTCAATAAGTCATCAAGGAGTACCAACATTGACAAGTTGGTAGCAGAGGTAGTGGAATTATTCTCAGCAACAAAAATAGTAATATATGTGGGAGAGGAAGAATTGGGGCTTGAATCAGTGGCGTTCTACCACTGAATGACACCCCAGGCTTATTTATTTATTTATGGTCCTGGAGATTGAACCCAGAAACATTCTACCTCTGAACTATATCCTGAGATATATTATATACATATATATGTATATATACATATATTTGCAATTCTGGGGGTGGAACCTAGGGGTATTCTACCCCTGAGGGACACCCCTGGTCCTATTTTTTTTGGTGGTACTGGGGGTAGAACCCAGAGGCATTCTACCTCCGGGCTATACTCCCAGACCTATTTTCTATATTTTATTTGGAAACAAGTTCTCACTAAGTTGCTGAAAGACTAACTAAGTAGCTGAGGTTGGCTTCAAACCTGTGCAGTCCTCCTGTCTCAGCCTCCCAAGCTCTGGGATTACAATTGTGCACCACCATGCCCGGCCTGGCCCGGCCCTATTTTTTATTCTTTATTTTTTGAAACAGAGTCTCATTGAGTTGCAAAGGGCCTTACTAAGTAGCCGAGGCTATCTTCGAACTGTGATCCTCCTGTCTCAGCCTCCCAAATGCTGGGATTACAAGCGTGGGCCACCATGCCTGGCGCTATTATATTTTTTTATTTTGAAATAGGGCCTCACTAAGTTGCAGAGTGCCTTACTAAGTTACTGAGGCTGGCTGCAAACCTGCAAGCCTCCTGTCTTAGCCTCCCAAGTACTGGGATTACAGGCATGCACTACCCCATCCAGCAATAACCTTTGTTAATTACATACCCTGAGACAAAAATTCACTCCTGGACCTAACTGTTGCCATACCCCTCAGAGCCCACTTTTCCACCAGGGATTCATATTGTCTTATAATGGCTTGAATAAGCACCAACATAATTTTTAAAAGGCTACAGCCACATCCCTCAGATGATCCTGCCCCCCCCTTAAAGTATCTGTCTTAAAAAGAAAAAGAAACTCAAGACTGCCAAAAGAACTTAGACCACTCCAGCAACACTTGAAGATAGAGCCCTTATTTCTCAGGAAGGGTAGTAGAAGCCTAATCTTAATAAACACCAGTAGAAACCCAGATGAATTTCACACGGACCAATGCCTTCTTGACTTTGAAATCCTTTCCCTTCCCTCTACGGAGCCTCCACAAACCACTCACTATTCTATTATTTCCTCTTTTTTGGGGGTGTTTGGGGGGATACTGGGAATTAAAACCAGGATTCTATTTCTGAGCTACACCTCCAGCCCTATTATCAGAGTCTAGCTAAATTGTTGAGGCTGGCCTTGAACCTGTGATCCTCCTGTCTCAGCCTTCAAGTACTAGGATCACAGGCATGCACCATTACACCCCGCTTCTCATTCTGTTTTTAAAATATCCAGTCACCTCTGTAAAAATCATAGTCGACTTCATTTCACATTGTATTCTTCCCATTATGACACTTTACTACTGACTCAAATCTGTCCTTATTATTTTACTAGTGCCCAGCTTAACTTATGTTTGATACCTATATTATCTATAAGGAAAACCAGAAATAACCAGAAGGACCAGTGTGCCTTAAGGTCATAGGCACAGACACCAGAAACCTAGAGAAGGCTGCCCTCTACTGGCCTGAAGCATTGGTTGGTCAATGCAGTCCTTTTATTTTTTTTTAAAGTCTTGCAGAGATAATTCCGTTTTTACTGCCTTTGCTATAATTAAGTTTTTTCATTTTTCTTTCTTTCTTATTTATTTATTTATTTATTATTGCTGCACTATAGTCCCACATCATAATGAGGATCATGTTGACAATGGCATATATTCACATAGTACTTGGTACTCTTCCCCACTTCTGCATTTCCCTCCCTGTCCAGGTTAACAATGTTATAATCACAGGTGTACACATAGCCACTGTAGGATGACCAGGCAAGCTCATAGGCACTGAATGAATGCAGCAAGCTCTGCCTTTACCTTAAGGTACCAAGAAGACCTGCTGGTAATATTATTTACCTTCACCTTCCTTGATCATTTTTATTTATTTTCTTGAAAAAAGGCTTTAATTACTTGATTACTGTAGGAAATTTGAAAAACATAAAAATCTTAAAGAGCAGATAGTCTTCATAAAATTATGCTTAAAAATTCCTAAGAAGGCCAAGCATGGAGGAGCCCACCTGTAGTTACAGAACTTGGGAGACTGAGACAAGAGGATTGTGGAGACTTTTGGGAAGATGGAGATGGAGCAAAGCAGCACATATAAGTCCTGCTTGACATCCAATCTCCATAGCCTTAAAAACAGCATTCTAGCTTGGCATGGTGGTGCACTCTTATAATCCCAGCATTTGGGAGGCTGAGACAGGAAGATCATGGTTCAAGGACAGCCTCAGCTACTTAGTGAGGCCCTTTGCAACTCAGTGAGACCCTGTATCAAGATAAAAAATAAAAATTAGGGCTGGGGGTATAGCTCGGAGGTAGAATGCCCTGGGTTCTATCCCCAGTACCACACACACACACACACACACACACACACACACACACACACGCACGCAGAGATTTTACAAAAGCCAGAAAACATAAGAGCTTTAAAAAGAACAAAGTTGGCAGGGGATTAAAAAAAAAAAGCTAGAAAACTGATCAAAAAAGAAACCCGCCCACCTTGCGGCTGCAAGTGGTGGAGCAGTGCCATCTTGCCTCACTGCATCGGACTCCAGAGACAGGAAAACAAGCAAGGACTTAAAGTAAGTGGCTGCAGATCATGGGAATTGTAGGCCATCAGTTCCAAACACTGGCTACAACTTGCAGCAGTGCTGGCCAAGCTCATCACGCCCTCCAGAGATCCAAAACAGTGCTCGACACCATAAGTGAACCCACTGTGCCCGTGGGAGAATACCCAAGACAGTGCCCCCAGGGACTTGCACAGCCACAATATACTCTCTGGGTCTGAGACTTTGTGGTTCAACCTGGCAAAGGTAGGGGTGGAGTCTGTTGGTGGATATAGCAGAGGCCAGACAGACTCAGGTTCTGCAGCAGTGGAAAGCATGGAAGGAGACCTACATTTAATACTAGATCCATCTACTGGGCTCTCTAGGATCAACACAGAACACCCAGTCATGTTGAATGGAGAAATATAAGACTAGACCAGCCCTAGCTGTGGAGAACAAAGACTCTTACATTGAGTTTAGTCCCAGAGGCATCTTCCATTAATGCAGTCAGGAAGAGACCCAGGCTCCACATCTGTGGAAAGTTGGATTCTTAACACTAAATCCAGCCCCATTGATAACAGTCATCTGCATAGACTGAGAAAGATTTAGAGAACCAGCCTTTCAGCAAGAAAGGTGCTGGTGGCACTCAGAGTCTGCACAGAGAAAGACTGCAGAGGCCTTTGCATTATTTTGTTGCTGTTTTGTTTTTTTGTTTGTTTGTTTGTTTCGTGTGTGTGTGTGTGTGTGTGTGTGTGTGTGTATGCTTGTTTATTTTCTCTCTTTCTAACCCCTCTCCCAAGCTTCTTCCCTTGTACATATCTACTCTTTTTCTCCATTCCCTTTTTTGTCTGTTTTTCTCTCTTCTCTTTCTTCTTTGTCTTGTATTTAATCCACTTTATATCAATATACTAAATACTCTACATTGGTTACTAGAATACTACTACATATTCATTTTATTTAAACTCTACTATATACTACTTTACCAAACTCATACTGTCATTCTATTTGATCCTGTCTGTGGCTTACCCTATTTTTGCATTTATGACTTCACTTCTCTCCTCAGCTAACATTCACTGCTGAATATAACAGAACTTGCCATTGGATATGCCAGCTGACACCTAGAGACTGAGAGAAATCTATCAAAAGCAAAAGATACAAACTTCTGATATCATGAGAAGGAAAAATAGCAAGGAAGCAAGAAGCTCCTATAACACCATAATAACAGAACCTCACAACACTGAATTGCAGAGATCTCCAGAAGGTTAAATCAGGAATGTATCTGTAGAAATAATACAGGACTTTCAAAAAAGATTTAGAGAGCATCTGAAAGAAATAAAGGATGCAATCTTTGAAGTGAAGGCATCAGTTCAAACCATCAACAATCAATTAGACCACATGGAGAATAGAATCTCACTCCTTGAAGGGATCACTCCAAAAATGAATGTATAGCATATAACTTGGGAAAAAAATCAACAGCATGAACTGGACATTGAAAAAAATATGGACCGCCAGGCGTGGTGGTGCACACTTGTAATCCCCGCGCTTGGGAGGCAGAGACAAGAGTATCGCGCAGGTTCAAAGCCAGCCGTGCGGGCTTAAGAAACCCTGTTTCCAAAAATAAAAAAGTATAAAATAGTTCTGGGAGTGTAGCCCGGAGGTAAAAGGGCTTCCAGAAACCCCTGTACCACCAATATATATACATATATATGTATGTATATATGTATGTATGTATACTTATATATGTATGTATATATATACATATCTACATACATACATACATACATACATACATATGGGCCTATTTTAAAAGAGCTAACCTAAGAATAATTAGCAGAGAAGGGGAAATAGAAGTTAAAACCAAAGGGATCAGCAACCTTTTCAAAGAAGTAATAGCAGAAAAGTTTCCAAACATAGAAGAAGAGGTCAATATACAGGTACAGGAAACTTATAGAACCCCCTTCAGACAAGATCAGAGAAAAGGTTTACATTGCCACATAAAAGCCAAACTGAAAAATGTAGAAGCCAAGGAGAGAATCTTAAAGGCAACAAAAACAAAAGATAAAGTGACATTCAGAGGCAAACCAATTAGAATCACTTTAGACTTCCCAAACCAAGTCATGAAAGCCAGAAGGGCCTGGAGTAACATATTCTAAACTCTGAAAGAAAACAACTTGCAGCCAAAAATTTCCTACCTAGCAAAACTATCTTTCAAATTAGATGAAAAAATAAAAATCTTCCACGACAAACAGAAGCTGAAGAAATGTATATCTTTCAAACCAGCACCAGACAAAATACTCAAAGAGATTAACTGCAAAGAAGATGTAAGTAATACCCACCAGAACCAGAGAAAGAAGAATGTCCATCAAGCAAATAACTAAGCAAAGAAGAACAAACACTACCTCAAACAGAAGTTAAAACTCAATATGTTAGGAATTAAAAGTCGTCTCTCAATAATCACACTGAACATAAATGGCCTCAACTCCCCAATAAAAAGACATAAGGTGGAAAAACAGATTAAAAACCAGAATCCATCTATCTGCTGCCTAAAACAAACATACCTTACAAGTAAAGATAGTAACAAACTAAAGTTAAAAGGCTGGAGCAAGGTAATCCATGCCAATTGAACTCAAAG
Source organism: Muscardinus avellanarius (assembly GCF_963383645.1). Classification (NCBI taxonomy): domain Eukaryota; kingdom Metazoa; phylum Chordata; class Mammalia; order Rodentia; family Gliridae; genus Muscardinus; species Muscardinus avellanarius. Next base: position 48,038,059 of record NC_137786.1, on the reverse strand, counting down.
ATAAGCAGGAGTAGCAACTATGATATCAGACAAGTTAGACTTCAAGCTCAAGCTTATGAGACAAAATAGGACTTTTTTTTTACTGCTAAAAGGAGCAATACAACAAGAAGAAATAACAATAATCAACATTTATGCCCCAAACATAGGTGCAGCTACTTTCATAAAATAAACTCTTTGTAACATTAAGTCACACATTAAGTTTCAATACAATAATACTGGGAGGCTTCAGCACCCCTCTCATACCATTAGACCAATCTTCTAGACAAAAGGTCCATGAAGATGCCTCAGACCTAAAGAATACCATCAACCAAATGGACCTATTAGACAAATACAGAATATTCAACCCAACTATAGCAGATTTCACATTTTTCTCAGCTGCTCATGGAATCTTCTCCAAAATAGATCACATCCTGGGCCACAAAGTGAACACTAGCAAATTCAAAAAAATGTGACATACTTCCCTATATCTTTTCAGACCATAATGGAATGAAACTAGAAATCAACTATAAGAAGATACAGAGAAACCACATAAACATGTGGAGACTGAACACCACACTGCTTAATGAAGAATGGGCTATAGAAGAAAAAAAGGATGAAATCAAGAAATTTCTAGAAACAGTCCAGGCATGGTAGCAAATACTTGTAATCCCAGCATTCAGGAGGTGGAGACCAGAGGATCGTGGTTTGTGAACAGCCTAAGCTACTTCGCCAAGCCCTTCGCAACTCAGTGAGACCCTACTTAAAAAAAAAAAAAAAAGAATAAAAAATTGGACTTGAAATGTAGCTCAGAGGTAGAATGCCCCTGGGCTCCATTCCCAGCACCACAAAAAAAGAAAAGAAAAGAAAAGAAATTTCTAGAAACAAATGAAAATAAAGCTACAACATTTCAAAACCTCTAGGACACTTTGAAGGCAGTATTAAGAGGAAAATTCATAGCACTGAGTGCTCACACAAGAAGAAAAGAAAATAATCAAATAAATAACCTAATGACACACCTCAAAGCCAGTAAAAGACAAAAAGTCAGCAGAAATCAATGGAATAGAGAATAAAAACAATACAGAAAACAAAAAAACCCATAATGAACATTATGATAAATATAATATCTGATGTGGTTAATATTATGTGTGTCCCTTAAATGCGTTTTTGCCCAAACAATGGAGCTGTACCTCCAGTTTATGTAAAATTTCTACTATCTGATATAATTGGTAAACATAGTATTCCTTGTTAAACCAATCAATCAGGAAATAGAACATTAGGTTTTAATGCAAACAAATATGGTAATACCTGTCCCTGTGACAATCAACTTCCTTGTAAATTCTGTCTTAAGGGGGAAAAAGAAAAGAATAACAGAGTGAAAAAAAGGGTAGGATGAGGCAGGAGGTTTGGCTGTGGGTCTGTTTACTGCAGGACGTAAGAGCGCTGCACTAAAGTATTTTTTACAGAAGTTCTTCACACTCAAATTTTCCCTTTATCTTTAGAGTCTCCATAGGCACTTACACCTGGTAAAAATGCATCAGAGTAAAATATTGTATGTGTGGGTAGATGATGGATAGACAGACAGTTGAATGGACAGATGCAGGGGTGGATAAAAGGTATGCCCTAAAATGAGAAAAACGTAACTAGGAAAACAAATTTGGAAAAAAGAACAGGAGCCATGGAGAATCCTCAGGCAGGTCAAGTTTAGGAAATAGCCACGTAACAGCTAGACATCTGTACATTGATTCCTTAGAATGGTCTCCTGGTTCACCACTCTTGAAACATCACTAGGTGTTTGCACATCCTTGCTGGAATGAGTTTTTTTTTAATATATAAAATTAGTCACTTGTTACTTTATACTTTTTCTCTTAGAGAATTGACTCATTCTCACAAGTCCAATTAGCATCTCTACGTAGATGACTCAGAAATTTGTTGATTATTTCTTGCTTTTTTTGTGGTACTGGGGATGGAACCCAGGGACATTCTACCTCTGAGCTACACCCCAAGCCCTATTTTTTATTCTTTATTTTGAAACAGGGTCTCACTGAGTTGCAAAAGACCTCACTAAGTAGCTGAGGCTGTCTGTGTACCACAATCCTCCTGTCTCAGCCTCCCAAATACTGGGATTACAAGCATGTGACACCATGCTCAGCTTCAAATTTAGTACTTTTGTGGTTAATAGTGATATTGGTATTGTTATTTTGAAGTCATTAATATATTTATAGATATGACAAATAAATGATTGTCACCATTACTATAAAATTTTTATTTTAAAGATAGTATAAGATTAAAAAAAAACCTATGCACTGAATTTAAACTCATAAATTTAAACTTTTGATTTTAAAAACTGTATTTCTGTTGTCTGGATGGCCCTGAATTAAAACCTAGTTAACATAATTGATTAAGACACTTAAAAGGCACAAAGATCCATGAGGCCACAATGACACTTAGAAAAAAGTAAACATGTAAATAAAAAAGTCCCTGCCCACACTAGAGATGACTATGATATCAAATAATTTTTCTGAGAGTAATTAAAGGGGATGAATTAACTATCTACTCATAGCACAAGGTGACAAAATAGCCCCTGTTGATGATGGAATGTGTTTATGTAGGAATACCAAGTAATCAAAATAAAAGGAGGGGCCATACCAGAAGCATCACCATTCTGCAACCATAAACAGAATAACCGATTCTATTGAGAACCATCGGTGTAGGATCAAGTTATTAGAAGAACAGTTAATAGAACTTTTCTCCTATTAGCCGACACATTACCTGCCAACAACAAGTGTGCCAGGCTCAGTGCACTTACAATGCAAAGGTCTCGCTGCCACCACGTTATCACAGTAATTAAACTGATTATCAGGAATAGTGCAATAACACCTGCCTTCTCCCGGGGCTCTACTGGAATTACACAGAGCTCTTTATGGCACATTTTGCCGAGTGCAGTGGTGTATTCCTGTGATCCCAGTGCTTGGGAGGCTGAGAGAGGATGACCACAGGTTAGAAGCCAGCATCAGCAACTTAGCAATGCTCTCAGCCATTTGTTAAGAATCTATTTCAAAACTAAAAAAATAGAAAGGACTGGGGATATAGCTCAGAAATAGAACTTCCCTGGGTTCAATCCCCAATTCTCCCCCACCCTCAAAGAAAGATCCATCTCTATAGCATTTTCTTACTTAAATATGCCTAATCTAAATCTCAATCAGTATGCACGTTCTTACTAAAATATACTTAACCTAAGTTTAAATCAGTCTGTATTTCCAACTTCAAATTAAGAAGACATACAGAGGACAAAGACTACATTAAAAGAAACCACCAACAAACAATAAAACAAATCTGGAAAACAGACATTTTGCAAGGTATCTGGCCTGGTTTCTTTGGAAAATTAAAAGGAATAAATAGCTACTTATTTTAGACTGGCTCTTATGGAACACATCAGCCATAAAATGCATTTTGGGAACAAGTGGGAAAATGTGGATGTGAACCAGGAGTTAGATATTAAGGAAGAATGACTTTTTTGCAAGGTATGGTAAAATATTGTTGTTATTAATATTATCATTATTATATGAGAGTCACACAAAGTAAGAAATTGGATGTTCTCCCTAATATGTGGAAGGTAGGAAGGAAAAGAGTCATAGAAGGAACTCTAGACAAAGAAAGAGAAACCATAGATGAACAAATAAGGTGACCGAACTAGGGGTGATGGGTGGAGGAAAGAGGGAAATTTCCTAATGAATGTAATGTACATTCACAAACATCTCAAAGTCAATCACTCAGACAAATATGAGAAGGAGGGAGGGGGGATTGAATGGGGTGGGAACTATGAAAGGGCTAAATGAGTGTTGTGTACATGTATGCCTCTACCATCTTGTACTCAGCAACTTAATGAGACCCTGTTTCCAAATAAAATATAAAATAGGTCTGGGAGTGTAGTCTGGAGGTAGAAAGCCCCTGGGTTCCATCCCCAGTACTACAAAAAAAAAATGTATGACTTAATGCACCAATAAAAAGATTTATAATAAAGAGAATTTCCTTGTTTTAGGAGCTGAATGTTAACATTTAAAAAATGGCCAGATGCAGTAGGGCATGCCTATGATCCCAGGATTTGGGAGGCTGAAATCAACTTGAGGCCAGCCTCAGCAACTTAATGAGATTCTGTTTCAAAATCTAAAAGGGCTGGGAGTGTATCTCAGAGGTAGAATGTCCTTGACTTCAATCTCCAGTACCAAAAAATACGTAAAATGAGATTAAGAGATTCATGTTATATTCAGGTATAATATGTTACAATGCTTGTAATAGTTATAAATTTGTTGAATTTGGTGGAGGATATATAGATATTCATTTTACCCTTCTCTCCACCTTTTTGTGTGTTTTAATAATTTTAACAGTGGACTCCCTGCACCTACCCACCATTACCACATGGCCAGCACACAGAGCCAGTGGCCCTTGCTCTCCACCAGGGTTTGCTCTCTTTAAAGGATAGGAGCCCCTGCATTCAAAGGACCACATGGAACCCCCAGAGCCAGGCCCAAGTCACTGCCGTCCAGGAAAGCCAGGCCTCTTCACATTTCCCCTTGCCCTTTGCAGTCCTGAGATCCCAGAGGCTGAGTGAGGTGTGGCTGCGGAGAGAGGCAGGAGAGAGTTGTCTGGGCAGGGTGGGACTGGGGCTTCTTGGGGACAGCAGGTCCACTCACAGGCACCTACCTTTGGCCAGATGTTTGCCTTAGGTGCACTGAGACCTGTCCCACTGTGTCCTCCTCCACCAGCAGCCAAACTGCTGACTCTCACTTTCCAGGCCAAAACTGGGGACAACTTCTCTCTAGGTTGGAGGTGAATGCCTGCTAGGCACTCACCTTCCCTTCCCTTCCCTTCCCTTCCCTTCCCTTCCCTTCCCTTCCCTTCCCTTCCCTCCCCTCCCCTCCCCTCCCCTCCCCTCCCCTCCCCTCCCCTCCCCTCCCCTCCCCTCTCCTCTCCTCTCCTCTCCTCTCCCCTCCCCTCCTCTTCCCTCCCCCTCCCCCTCCTCCCTCCTCCCTCCTCCCTCCTCCCTCTCCCTCTCCCTCTCCCTCTCCCCCCCATCTCTCTCTCTCTCTCTCTCTCTCTCTCTCTCTCTCTCTCTCTCTCTCTCTCTCTCTCTCTTTGTACTGAGGATGGAACTCAGGGAGCATTCTCCCTTTGAGCTACACCCCAGCCCTATTTAATTATTTTTTATTTTAAAACAGGGCCTCACTAACATACAGAGGGCCTAAGTTGCTACGGATGGCCACAAATCTTGTCTCAGCTTCTCAAACACTGGAATTAAAAGTGCAGACCACCAAGCTCGGTTTAGGCACTTTCATTCTCTCTTCTTAAATTCCAGGTCAAAAGCAAGTGAAGAGGGCCAGCGGGGGCAGTTCTTATTTGCTGTTCCTCCTCCCTAACAGTTTCAGTTGTTTTTTGTTTGTTTGTTTGTTTCAGTTTCTGCCTGGAAAGCAGATGCTGGTGCAGTGCCTTTTCCCTCTGTCTTTGCCCCAGTTCCTCCTGCCCACCCTTTCTGCCCAGCTCTTTTTCTCACCCTTTCTCCGGAACATTAAAACAACTAACATCATCCATCTCTCCCTATGTGAGACCCTTTTCTAAGCACATTCTATACAATGCCTTACTGAGTCATTTAAAAGCTGTCTCAATCTATTCGGCTGCTATTGCAAAACATAGTAAACTGGAGAGGTAGTTTACAAACAATGAATTTATTTCTTATAGTTCTGGAAGCTGTGAAGTCCAGATCAAAGTTCCAGAAGATATGGTATCTGGCAAGGGCCTGCTTCCCCATGACGGCACCTTCCTGCCATGGTCTCACACACTGGAGGGGCAAAAAGTCTCTTGGGTCTCTCTCTCTTTCTTTCTCTTTCTTTCTTTCTTTCTTTCTTTCTTTCTTTCTTTCTTTCTCTCTCTCTCTCTCTCTCTCTCTCTCTCTCTCTCTTCTCTTCTTTCTTTCTTTCTTTCTTTCTTTCTTTCTTTCTTTCTTTCTTACTTTTTTTCTTTCTTTCTTTTTTTCCTGTACTGTGGATGGAACCCAGGGCCATTCTACCTCTGAGCTACATCCCCAGCCCTATTTTTTATTCTGTGTTTTGAAACAAGGTCTCAGTGAGTTCCAGAGGGCCTCACTAAATAGCTGAGACTGTCCGCGAACTGTGATCCTCCTGTCTCAACCTCCAAAATCTGGTATTACAAGTGTGCCTCACCATGCCTGGATTCTTGGGTCTCTTATGACAGCAGTAATCTCATCCTAGAGGGCTCCACACATATAAATTTATCACCTCCAGAGGCCTCAGCTCCTAATATTATCGTTGTGAGGGCTAAGGATTTCAACAAAGTATTTGGGGAGAGACAAAAGCTTTTAGACCATAGAAAAACCTTATAAAATATTATAATCCTCTTGTTATAGAAAGAGAAACAGAGACCCAGAGAGGGTCAGCAATCTGTGCAAGATCAAACCTAAGAGTTTTCTAGTATTCTTTATGTTTATAAACATATTTATAATAATTCAAATTTGTATTCTGTGTCATATAATGTTCTAGATGGAATAAACCAATATGTATCTACTCATGGAACTTTCATACTTGTGGGAAGGAAAAATCCTAAGTAAATAATATAAAGCAAGATATATATATATATATATATATATATATATATATATATATATAATAAATCTTGATCAGTTAATAGATAGTAACAGAGGCCAAGCCAAGAAGTCTTCTTTAAGCAGCTAAAGCCTGTTATTAAAACAATATCCCTATATGTATTTTTGAAGAATAATGTAGTCTCTTGGTTCTAACATTAAAACACATAAAGAAGATAAGGAAAGTAAGCAGTCCATTTGCAAAAGTAAATAAAAAAAGTTAAATAGAAATATCCTAGTGTTATTAGTTTTGTGTGTGGGGGGGTTACTGGGGTTTCTGGAAGCCCTTCTACCTCCAGGCTACACTCCCAGACCTATTTTACATTTTTATTTGGAAACAGGGTCTCCTAAGCCAGCGTGCGGCTGGCTTCGAACCTGTGTGATCCTCCTGTCTCTGCCTCCCAAGGGCAGGGATCACAAGTGTGCGCCACCACGCCCGGCGTGTTATTAGTTTTTTAATAATCCTTCCAAATTTTATACTTTATGCATATTTAAGACTATATAAATACATTATTTCTCTTCCTTTTTTACTCCAAGGAAACAGGCTTTGTTATATACATTACCCTATACTTTCATTTTGCAGTGTTTATTGTGGAGATGCTTCCATGTCAACTCATAAAGAAACTCCTTCATTTGTTCTTACAACTGCCCACATTTCCATTGTATGAATACATCATGTGTTTAGCCAGTTCTCCGTGAATTAGGAACTCGGTTGTTTCTAGTCTTTAGCTATTACATACAATGCTGCTGAGAATGACCTTGTACATTATGGGTTGACAGGCTGCTTCTGTAAGGGACAGAGAGTAATATTTTAGGCTTTTCAGGCCAGGTGATATCTGTCAAAGCTACACTTTTTAGCATGAAAACAGCCATAGACGGTGAGTCTATGTGAGCAAATGGGCTGCTTGTTTTTGAACACAGCCTTACTTACAAAGCAGGCTTGATTTGATTTGGCCTACACATTTTATCATTTGCTGATGCCAGTTATATGTCATTGTACAGATGGGATCATATCCATAGGATAGATTCCTTCCAGTAAGTAAGACTCTCTGGTGTGGAGAGAGTCTGCCAAGTTACCCACCAGCACCATGTGGAATACTTGCTTCCTCCACACTCCCCAACATGGTGTATTCCCACTAACTTTGGAAATAGTGCCAGTTTCATAAGTAGAAAAGGGTATCTCAGTATCGTTTAATTCCAGTTTCTCTTTTTACAAATGAAGTTCAGTAAATGTAAAATTGATTTGTTATTGGATAATTGACCATGTTTTTAACTTGTAGGAGCTTTTTACATAATAGGAAGACTAGTTCATTGTGATATGAATAAAAAAATTCCAATATGTTATATTTTGACTTTACTTTTGATGTGTATTTTTAATCAATGAAATGGCTTTGTTTTTATATAAGCACATTAGTAAATTTTTTCTTTTAGAGATTCTAGATTTTGCGAGATGATTGCAAGATCTACCACACTCCAAGGGTATAAAAGAACTCTCATATTGTCTTATGATTTTGTATTTTATATTTCAAACATTAATCTGTTTGGAATTAAGCCAGTTATGAAAAAAAAGGATCTATTTTACTTTGCCAATGGCTGCCAAATTGACCTCATGGCTATGCCAAAATTTAAAAAAACCCTCAATTTTCACATAATCAAATATTCAATAGTACTAGGCCCAGTGGTGAATGCCTGGAGTCCTGTAGGCATCCTTACTCTGGAGGCTGGAGCAGGAGCCCAGGAGTTGGAGACCAGCCGAGGCAACGCAGTGAGCCCGTCTGTCTCTGTCTTTCTGACTCTGTCTCTGTCTCTGTCTCTGTCTCTATCTCTCTCTCTGTGTCTCTCTCTCTCAAACACACACACACACACACACACACACACACACACACACAAACACACACAAATAAGAAATAAATGATTGCAAAATATTAAAATATTGTGTGTGAAAGTTATATAATAACTTTCAACTAGATTCTTTAGATTTTCATGACCATTAGTGAGCCAGTATGGCGTTAGTTTAATGATGAATAATGAAGCCTATGTTCATAAGCGAGATTATCTGCTATCTTATTTATATAATCTTTGTCAGGTCTTGATGTGAATTTTTTATTTCTTCATAGAAACAATTATAAGTTTTTTTTTTTTCTATGGCCTGGAACAGTTTGATTCATATTGGAATTGCCCTGTGAAACCATCTGGACTTGAAGTCTGTTTAGGTGGAAGTTCTTAAAAAATTCCCTCCACTTCTTCAGTCGAAATTGGTCTACTAAGATTTTGGGATTTTCCCTAGGGTCATAGTTCATAAGTATTTACTTATAAAAGTATCTGTCTTATCTTAGACTTCTTGTTTATATAAAATAAAATGGTCTCCAATTCTTTAAATTTCTTCTGTGTTTATTTCATTTAAATATATTTTATCTGCCTCCCTTTCATTTTGATTTACAGGAGGAAGAGGCAGGGATCTAAGCAGAGTCTAAATGAGCTAAAAGATTTTATTTTTGCATAAACAAATTTATTTGATTATTTTTTCTTTACTTCGGTAAGTATTCACTAAGTAAGGCTATGAATTAGCCCCTGAGCATTATTTTAGCCTAGGGTTTCTCATTTTCAGTACTTTTGGCATTTTGGATTATGCGATTCTGTTGTGGATGGCCTACTTGTGCATTCTGAAATACTTAGCAGCATACATGGTCTCCACCTACAAGATAACAAATAGTACCCCTTCTCTATTTATGACAACCAAAAGTGTCTTCAAATATTGTCAAATGTCTTCTTGGGGAGGAAGGACACTATTGTCCCAGTTGATAACCACTGTCTTAGCTATAAACCATAGGTCCTGGTAGCTATGGTTTTCTAATTTTTCTACATATTCTACAACTTAGGTTTCACTTTACATTTTTCTAGGTGACTCAACTGTTATTTAAGATAGGCTTTCAAACAAAAATTGTGGACAACTATGGTTGTTTTTGACAGCCCATACAACTATTTCGAAGTTTTTATTCCTAATTTTACTAGAAATGGAGTTGGTGGTTTTATTATTCATTATCCTTTCAGAGGATTTTCTGGACTAGAGAGAAAAAAGACTAAATTACCTACCCATTGCTACAGAAAGTACCTCAAGGCTAATATTTGCCAAACATCAGATAGTCTAAGAACCTGCATAACGTTTTGTGTGTTGGGGTGTGTGTGCTGGGGATTGGACTCAGGGGCATTCTACCTCTGAACTATACCCTCATCCCTATTTTAGTTTTTTTATTTTGAACAGGGTCTCACTAGGTTGATGAGAGTCTCACTACTTGCTGAGTCTGTCCTTCTACCTCTGATCCTCTTGTCTCAACCTCCCAAGTATGAGGATTACAAGCATGAGTCACTATGCATGGCTCATAGCATTTTAGATGGCATTTATGTATTCATTCATTCATTCATTCATTCATTTATTCATTCATTCATTTTGTGTGTTACTGATAATGAATCCAAGAGAATTCTACCTCTGAGTTTCACCCCAGCCCTATTTTTTTAAATTTCAAAACAGAGTCTCACAAAGTTGCAGAGGGCCTCACTAAATGGCTGAAGTTAGCCCATGAACCTTGTGTCTCAGCTTCCCAAGTACTGGGATTACAGGTGTGCACCACCATCCCTGACTGCTTATTTAATTTAATCTTCATAAAAAAACTTATTTTGTGGGTTTATTATCTTGTTTCTAGATGAAAAGAGGCTCAAATAAGATGCTGAAAAATATCATATATAATATTGAAGCATAAATAATTTTAAATGGCTTATGATTTTGTTTTATTTGTACTGGAGATTGAACCCAGAGGCATTCTACCTCTAAGATATACCCATAACCTTATCTTTAAATTTAGAGTTAAGTCGTGGATGGCCGCACTAAGTTGCTGAGGTTGGCTGAGAACCTGCGATCCTCCTGTTTCAGTTTCCCAAATACTGGGATTACAAGCATGTGCCATCACACCCAGCTGGCCTATAGTTTTAAGTACAGCTTGATTCCAAGGGGGAAGAATAACATAAGGTCAGTGGTTGCTGGGTAAAGCAAGCACAAAGCATGACTCTATGCTGATGGTGGTTCAGGAGTGGCTTGTGTGTAAAGCATTTTTGCAAGTGTGATTTGTAATTCAGCTTCCTTCAGAAGACTCCTTACTGAGAGGAGCAAAAAAGTACCTGAGACGAGGATGTTTGAAGCAAAGAACAGCTTTATATGTACATATATACACCTTCTTTTGATCCTGGAGGAAAAAGTCCCTGAAGTTACAACAGCCAAGAAAGCAGACAGTCTCTGTTTGAAGTAGTCAACAAAACACCCACCAGCCAAGAAGATAGACTGGATTTTGTTTTTGTGTGCACCATACCCTTTGTCAAGTGTGAATCTGTTAAATGCTGATAAATTTTTAGGTTTAATAACTTTAGTATTTCTGTGTTAATAGTGTTTTATAATAGTTCTATTATTGTTCATTGTATCTGTATGTCATATTGAAGGCTTTGGAGTGAGGCTAAAACCCAATTTAGCCAAATTTTCCCTCCTGGTTTTTTATTTATCACATATTACATCCATAGATTTCTCATTAAAAATTAAGCTCAATGAACAATAATTGATCAGTCTTTTCAAATAGCCTTTAAGATAGTAAAAGTATCTCATAAAAGTTTAATAGAAACAACAGAAAAGAATGTGCTTTCAAAATAAAGTCTTTAAGGGACTATATATTGGTGATCATTTATATATATAAGATTCACTTAAATGGTCTTTCATTGTGAGAATTGTTAACCAACATGGAAAAATCTAGATTCAAATAAACAGTATAGTATAAGAAAAATTTTGTCCTTTGTTGTAATTTTTCAAATGTATATTTGGAAAAAGAGCTCTTAAATGAAACAATTTTAGGAGTGTATATACAGAGGAAAAGCAAACTACTAGAATTTAAAAGGGGTTGATTGGGAGGGGCCATGCACACTGTACAATATAAGATTACGTAATACTGTAATCCTAGTATTTGGGAGGCTGAGATAGCAGGATTGCAGGTTTGAATTTAGCTTCAAACAGAAATAAAATAAAAATGGGGCTAGGGGTGTAGATTGAAGGTGGAATGCCCTTGGGTTGAATCCCCAACTCAAAAACAAACAAACAAAACCATACAAAAATGGAAATATTATCTTTAAAAAAAAAATGAAGATGTCAATCAGACAGGATTTCCACATTATACTTACAAAAGCTTTTTACTGCCATGAATGAGGTAAAGCTGAAATACTGTTATCTTTGTGTTATATTCACTTGATAGTTTTAATTGTAAAATTTAAATAAATTTAATTTATAAATTCACTGTTTCCTTTAAGATATTTTTTTTTGTACTGGGGATGGAACCCAGGGGCATTTTACCTCTTAGCTACACCCCCAGCCTGTTTTTTTATTCTTTATTTTGAAATAGGGTCTCACTGATTTGCAAAGGGCCTCACTAATTAGCTGAGGCTGTGAATCTCCTGTCTCAGCCTCCCAAATGCTGGGATTACAAGTGTGCTTCACCATGCCCAGTTTAAGATAAAATTTAAAAAGTAAGATTACCTTTTCTGCTTGTTCTGTACAGCACGATGTCATGGTGGGTAAACTATAAGTAACAGTGTTCTTTTTTTAAAATTGTATAGTTGTTTTATTTTGACTTAACTCAGATGAGAAAAACTAAATATCAAATATCAAAGTATATGCATCATTTTAATACTTAAAGAAAAAGAAGGTAAAACTAGGCATTTAGTAAAATGTAAACTAATAATGTAACCAGTCTAAGTATCATTTAGACTTTCTTTTTTGTACTCTATAGATTCATATAGTAACTGTTCTAACAGCTTTAGTTTCAAAGCATTGACTGGCAATATAATTTTCTACCAGCAGAGGGAGATCTAGGTCTACTGCATAGAGTAATTTCAGTATAACAGTGAAGGGATGGAACCTTGCTCTCAAACATTGTTATTATAATATCAGAAATCAGAAGAATGATAGGTAAGTAGCTATGTAGATGAATGGATAAAGTAACATAATGTAAGGCAAATTTCCATCAAATATTTTGATAATTGCTCTTAGAAAAAGGGCTGAGGGGAGTGTCCTGGATTCTCCCACCAGGAGAGGACCCAGCAGGAAGGTACCATTTGTAAGGAATAGACCCTCACACACACAGATTTTACCAGCAACTAGATCTCAGACTTCCACCTTTTATAACTGTAGGTGATAATTGTCTTTTGTTTATAAATTACTCCGTCTGAAGCATTTGGTTACACCAGCAGGAATATATCCAGGTCATATATTTCAACTCACACTTACTATGTCCAAATTTGCCCCCACAACCTCTTAGCAACACATTCATATATCAGAATGTTCTTTCCATTTGGCTGTTCTTCTCACATTATATGATCATCAGAAGTGATTTTCTTTAACCTGGATTTAAAGAGCACGTAATTAGACTAACCACACTCCTTGGCTCATGGAGTAGTTACCAGTGATCTCCGCATGGATATCCCTTTTGAGTGTTGTCATAGTCCAATCCTAGAACTCCATCTTTGAAAGTAATGTCCAAGGAACTAGATATTCATGTTCTTTCCCTCCCTTAAATTTTATGCTCGGCATTTTATATTTTATATAGAATTTTAAATCAAATTCACATATAAATAAGTATCTAGAGCCAACTTAGTGGTGCACATTTGTAATCCCAGCATTTGGGAGGTGGAACAAGAGGATCGCAGTTCACGACCAGCCTCAGCTACTTAGTGAGGCTCTTTGCAACTCAGTGAGACCCTGTTTCAAAATAAAGAATAAAAAATGGGGCTGGGGTGTGGCTCAGAGATAGAATGCCCTTGGTTTCTACTCCCAGTCCTGAAAAAATGTATTTATATTTCATTTTTAAATTTTATAAAGATAGTAATCATTTATTTGCCTTTATAAACTGAACTTTGTTAAGAGTCATACATGTAGATGTCATTTATTGATTTTTTTCCCATAATACCTAATTATATGTCTGGTGAGTTAGTTATGCATTTTCTTAAGGCATTTGAGTTGTGTCTATTTTTCCCTTTATTCAGTTATTACTAAAAGAATGTCACGTTTGTACGCTTTTATGTATCTCCGGGTATACATGTGCAAGGATTTCTTTTGCTGGGCTATAGGCTATAAGAATGAGTGATTTACTCTTATAGCATAATTTTATAAGTAATTGTTGATCTACATCTTTTTGACACTTGGTATTGTTATATTTTCTAATTTTATCTACTGAATGAGATTAAATAGTTTTACATTTCCAGATTGTTAATGACTTAATCTAATCTTGTTTATTGGCTATAAGTAGTTCCTCTTTTATGAAATGCTTATTACTGTTTTTCAATCGTTTTTTGTTAATTAATTAATTAATTTACTTATTTTGGTGGTACTGGGTTTCCTGGAAGCCCTTCTACTTCTGGGCTACACCCCCGACCTATTTTTATGTTTTTATTTGGAAACAGGGTCTCTTAAGCCAGCGAGTCTGGCTTTGAAACTGCGGGATCCTCCTGTCTCCGCCTCCCAAGCGCGGGGATTACAAGCGTGCGCCACCACGCACGGCTTGTTAGTTTATTTTTTATCAACCTGTAGGCGCCCTTTACATATGTTCGTACTAATTTCTTGATGGTCATATACAGTGTTCTACATAAAATTTAATGGGAGGGCTGTTTGGCTGAGAACTTCAGTGCCTTAGGTTCTTACTTAAGCAAACAAGTCTGATGTAAACAATAAAACAAAACTTAGCCAAACAGGAACTGCCAACTAACCTCTAACTAGAACCTTTATTAATCAAAAACCACAACTCACCTCTAACTAGGGACTTTCCACATTAACCAATCAAAAGTATGTTGTGCTTCTGTGAACACTTCTTTTATCCCCTCAATGGAGAGCTAAAAGGCACACAGTCCGATGCTTTCTGATGCTGCTTGGAGCTTAAATTCTTGATTGCTCAAAATGACAGGTTAAAATGTGAACATGCCTAACTTTTAATGTTATGCAAATACCATCTACCAATTTATATCTTATCTTTCATCATTCTACTTTAAAGTGTCTTTCGCTGAATCAAAGTTTTTTTTTTTTTTTTTTTTTTTTTTTTCCTGCGGGTCTGGGGATGGAACCCAGGGGCATTCGACCTCCGAGCTACATCCCCTGCCCTATTTTTTATTCTTTATTTTAAGACCGGGTCTCACTGAGTTGCAGAGGGCCTCACTAAGTAGCTGAGGCTGTCCGCGAACCGAGATCCTCCTGTCTCAGCCTCCCGAATTTTGGGATTACAAGCATGCACCACCATGCTGGCCTTGAATCAAAGTTCTTAATGGTAATTTATTTAGATATTTCAATGCTTTGTTGTAGCTAGTGCTTTAGCATGTTAAAAAATCTTTCTCTAGCATGCGTTCAAAAGTTAGTTGTCTCTTTTACTATTTTAAAGTTTTGCTCTTGACATTGAAGTCCTTACTTCACCTATAGATTTTCTTTGTCTATAGGATGTATTATAGACTGAATTGCATTTCCCAAAATTTATGTTGTATTTAATCTCAAATACTTCAGAATGTGACTCTATTTGGAGATAGGGCCTTTAAAAGAGGCAATTAAGGCTAACTGACATCATGCGGGCTCTAGTTGCGTCTGGGCTGTCCTTGTAAGATAAAATTTGGACACAAAGGGGACATCAGGGATGCGCACAAAGGAAAGATCATGCAAGGACACTGAGGGGTGGCCTCCACAGAAGATGACAGGTCTCAGAAGAGACCAAACCTGCCAACACCTTGGCTAGGCCTTGCAGCCTCCAGAGTTATGAGAAAATTAACTTCTGTTATTAAGAACACCAGTCTGGCCAGGTGTGGTGGCTCACGCTTGTAATCCCCGCGCTTGGGAGGCGGAGACAGGAGGATCACGCTGGTTAAGAGACTCTGTTTCCACATAAAAATGTTAAAAAATAGGTCTGGGAGTGTAGCCCGTGGGAGTGTATACCGGAGGTAGAAGGGCTTCCAGGAATCCCAGTACCACCAAAAAAAAAAAAAAAAAAAGAAAAAAATAAGAACACCAGTTTGTTGTATTTTGTTTTGACAACCCTTGAAAACTAATATGGCATGAGGATTTCAACTTCTATGTGAAAAAATAATTTGATTCTATTTCCTGAATATTCTCTCCTTTCCTCACTGATTTACCATACTTTTTCTGTCATATATCGAAAATATATATATATCCCTAGACTCTTTGTTATAGATTTTTATCACTACAAAAAGACCACACTTTATTGTTCAAGTTTCATTTTAAGTGTTGATAGCTGATAGACAAAGGTCTTTTTCATTTTATCCTTCTTTAAAGTGACTTTGCTATTTTTAATCCCTTACAATTTCATAAGATTTTATAGTCATCTTATCAATTTTTGCTAAAAGTTGTACTGACATTTTTACTATATCTGCATTAAATTCATAAATATTTAAGAAATACTGAGAAATATTTATAATTAAAGATTTATCACTAATTGGAATTATATTTCCTTTTTGTTAGACCACGATTTTGAGTCTGTCCACATGATGGCACTACAATCTGAAAAACTGGATTTTTACAACTGTAAAGAAGACACCTTAGGATTTACACAGTAATAATTTTATTAAATGTCTCAAGTTTTGAAAGATAGATCTTAATTTCAGATGGGATGTTCAATATTCTATCAAATACTAAGGTATATTTGGTAAACATATGCAGAATAGTGCATGGTAAAGAAATCATTGCAGGGGTGTGGTGACACACGCCTATAATCTCAGTACTTAGGCTGACACAGGAGGATAGCAGGTTTGAGGTCAGCCATAGCAACTTAGTGGGACTCTCAGCAATTTAGTGAGACCCTGTTTAAAAATAATTAATTAATAAAATGATAATGATGATGATGCAAGGGTGGGGGTGTAGCTAAGAAGTAGAATACTTGAATACTCTTGTGTTCAATCCCTGGTACCAACACCACCAAAAAAAGAAAACTGAAATAATAAAACAATCTAGTCTTCAGTGTTTTTTATCTTAGAAAACTATTATGTATATTTAACCAATAAAATTAAGATGTGGTGTAAAACTGGGGCATTAAGGTCCTTTATTCCAAGCCAGCAAGCCCTCTGTAAGGCTAGTAAATTGGTTTGCATAAAACTGGAGAGAGAGAAAAGGTCACCCTAAATTTATGGATAAGGGGAAGATTATGTAATTTTTCTCGTGCACCTCCAGCTCCCCCACTTAGCCAAGCTCTGATAATCTTGGGGTTAAAGTCTATTGTCAGTTAGGAGAAACATGCCTGGACTTGTCCTAAACTGTTTCAAGCACCAAAAAGGAATGTGACAGAAAAGATGCTCCCTTCCTACTCGGTGTCGACAAGGAAGCCTCCATTCCTTGCTAAAAGTGTTTGAGTTAGACTCTTTGTAAATGTTCAGTTGATACCACACATACCTAAACTTGAGGGAGGACTGAAGCAAACCCTTTTCTAAGTACCTTTTGGGGGCTTGTTCATATGATATTTTAAATGTCCCTGGAACTTGGTACCAAAAAACTGTTTACCGTATCCTGTTAACTTAGATTAAAAGATTCCCATATACCTTGAATTAACATAACTTGAATGATCTACTAGAAATACTGTTTCCTCATCTGTTAAATGGGAATAACGTAGACCAGAATATGTATAGGGAATTTACATTTATTCAAATAAATCTCCAGTTTTGAGAGTGTCTCCTCTGTATCAAAGATGACTCTAAGTTACAGAGACTCCTACTAATGAAGAGATTACAAACTTCATTCCTATTTATTATTTCTCTGGCTACCTCCCCTTCACTTGCCTTCCCCAGTGGCTTGTTGTAGCTAAAGAGGGTACTTAAGCCCCAAATCCAAGCTATCTCTGAAGTAATAAGTACATCATATATATGTATATATGTACATATATGCATATAAAATATATGTATCGATAAACTTGTTTTTCTTTTGTTAATCTGTTCTGTTTCTGGGACCACAGCCAGCATTTAGAAAGGTAGAGAGAATTATTTTTCCTTCCCTACAATGGCATTATTTCTCAAAATTGTTGTGGGATTACATACAGCATTCCAAAATAGTACTCAATAAATGTCTACACGATTACCATCGGAACATAAAAACAAAAGTCTGCTTCTAGGTTAGTAAAAGTGAACAGCAAAATCTGGATATTAGAAACTAGGGCACGTGTTGGCTCCCTCGCTTGCCTAAGCCTAGGGCTCCTTCTGCCCCTTCACGCCACCAACCCCCCCAAGCAGGAAGCCTTGGAGGGCCTCTCCCGCATCAGGGCTGCCGCGTGCCTCAATGAGTCCACGCTGTTATCAGCTGAGCCCTCGGACAGCTAACCACACTCGTGGGGAATTCCACAGGATGGCGCCCTTGCTTTCGGACTTTTGGGCAAGCCGCGCCAGAAGCCTCCAAGGTTAGAGGTCTGACCTCCGCCAGAGAGCGGCTCAGGGGCGCTGGGCGGGGGCCCCACCGGCCTCAGTGGGCTGGGGTCGGGCTGCGGACGGAGCGCGGCTCCTCAGAAGGGCGAGGGGCTGGGAGCCCCCTGCCCTCCACCTGCCCAGGTGCACCGAGAGCGGCAGCAGCCCGGCCCCAGCTGGCTGCGCCCGGACGGTGGCGCCCACACACCAGCACCGGGGGCCGGGAGGCCGCGTGGGGCAAGGGGGCGGCTCACACCGACGCCCCCGGGGGCTGGGCAGGGAGGGCCCGCGGGCGGCGTTCGGGTCTCGGCTTTCAAGGCCAAAGCTCGAGGCGTTCGAAGAATGGGGTGGCCTCCTCCGCGCGGGGCGGGACACTCTGCGGGCCGCCCGGTGGGGCGAGCGCCCCAGAGCCCGCGTCCGGCCGCGGTCCCGCAGGGGGCGGCAGAGGCGAGTTCCCGCGTCCCAGCTGTCAGCGCAGCCCGGGCGGCCGGTGGGCGTGGCGTAGCCCGTGACGTCGCGTCCCTTCTCGAGTCTCCGCCCCCTCCCACCCGGCGGGTATATAAAGCCTCGCCGCGCGTTCGCACTCGCACAAGTGGAGCTGGGCGTCGGGTGCAGGTTTCTCCGGGACGGGGCCTCCGGGGTTAGGGCCAGCTCGGACGTGTGTCCGCGACTCTGAGGTGGCAGCGGGCGGGCGGTGCCAGGCGACGATGGAGCTTCTGCGGACTATCACCTACCAGCCGGCCGCCAGTACCAAGATGTGCGAGCAGGCGCTGGGCAAGGCGTGCGGCGCGGACTCCAAGAAGAAGCGGCCGCAGCAGCCCCCCGAGGAGCCGCAGCCCCAGGCGCCCGTGCCCCCGGCGGCCGCGCACCATCACCACCACCACTCGCACTCGGGACCCGAGATCTCGCGGATTATCGTCGACCCCACCACGGGGAAGCGCTACTGCCGGGGCAAAGTGCTGGGAAAGGTGACGAGCGGCGGGAGCCGGGTGGCGGGATGGGAGGGAGGTATGCCCGGGCGCCCCGAGCCGGGACGGACCCTGACCCCGCATCCCCGCGTCCCCCTCCGGCTCGCGGTGTCTCCCGCGTCGGGTCCCCGCGCGACGAGGGCGCCTCACCTGCCGCCCTCTGGCTTCGTGAGCTGGGGATCGGCTTTCCATCCTCAGCCTCCCGCAACCCCAAACCTTTCATCGTGGGGCTAGAAGCAAGAGCTGTCTACACTAGTCCTAATCCCTCACCTGTTCCCAGGAGAATTTTCCTGACAAGTCCCTTCAGACGTTATTTTTCTTCTTTCCTCATCCCAGCCCCCTCAATAAAGCTCTCCTTCATAAAGGGAAAAGAGAAACTGATTGGACCTGCTGTTTTCAGGAATTTTTCTTTTTTCTCATGAAGAACCTTTTACTAAGTAGATTTGCATCCCTTCATCCACCCTTGTTTTCTACATTCCCCCCTTTTAATTAATTTATTTATTTTAAACATCAGCCCTCCATTTTTTCTGCCATGCTCAATTCCATCTTGGCTTTGTTTCCTTTCAGGGTGGCTTTGCAAAATGTTATGAAATGACAGATTTGACAAACAACAAAGTCTACGCTGCAAAAATTATTCCTCACAGCAGAGTAGCTAAACCTCATCAGAGGGAAAAGGTGTGTATGACTGTTGACTAAAGTATTTTCTTTGTGTGCAGGGATGGCCCTACCCTGTTAAGAAAATGTCTTCTGCATGTGTAAGCACTGCCTTTTCAGAGGTGATGGGAAGCTAATAAGCCTTATCTTGCTTTTTTCTTTTAGATTGACAAAGAAATAGAGCTTCACAGAATTCTTCATCATAAGCACGTAGTGCAGTTTTACCACTACTTTGAGGACAAAGAAAACATTTACATTCTGTTGGAATACTGCAGTAGAAGGGTGAGTGTTAACTCCTGTTTCAGTACCTTTATTTCTTGAAAACTGAAAAGTTCAAATTGCATTTTATCTGGGATTTTAGCTGTGACAGTTAATTTTTATACCACTGCATTAACTTTCATCACTTACCTGCAAAGAGAAAACACTGATTTTGGCAACTTTCTTTGACAGATTCTTTTTTCCCTTCTCTTCCTAGTCAATGGCTCATATCTTGAAAGCAAGAAAGGTGTTGACAGAGCCAGAAGTCAGATACTACCTCCGGCAGATTGTGTCTGGACTGAAGTACCTTCATGAACAAGAAATCTTGCACAGGGATCTCAAGCTAGGTAAGCCCTTGAGTCTATATATCTGTTGCCTGACTTTGTGGTTAGAAAGTCATATTTTTTTTCTTTCTTTTTTACCTACTAGTGCTCTTAATTGCCACTAGCCTATGCAATCTTGCTTTTGAATGGGTGTCATTAATAACAATTGGCTGCCTGCCTACAAAGCGGATGTGTGCATTCTTGATTTGGAATACCTTTTCAAGGGGATTCACATTTGGTTTTGTTTATCATCTAGGAAACTTTTTTATTAATGAAGCCATGGAATTAAAAGTTGGAGACTTTGGTTTGGCAGCCAGGCTGGAACCTTTGGAACACAGAAGGAGGTAGGAGTCAGAAATACATTCTGTTAGGGTTTTATGGAGACGAAATATGGCTTTATAACTTTTCACTTAACATTTCAGGGAAGGTTGGTTGACTTTAAGGCCTGTAGACCACAACAGTGTTAAACAGTTATTAACTGTTTACTATGGATTAGACAGGGTACTTTATCCTCTAAGCTGATTATTAAAGCAATTAGTAAAGTCTTACATTTGCCTGAAATGTATAAAAATGCCATGCCATCCCTGGCATCAGTTTATTAAAAACACTTGATCATATGGACTGAAAAAAAATACTGATGTGTTAAAAAAATTTATCATAAGTCACTGGGTACTTTTAAGGTTTTATTTTCAATCAAGTCACATCCAGAGAAATAAATTTAAACAATGCAATGGTTCCTAATAAGATCTTGAAATTTTGTCTTTCTAGAACAATATGTGGTACCCCAAATTATCTTTCTCCTGAAGTCCTCAACAAACAAGGACATGGCTGTGAATCCGACATCTGGGCCTTAGGCTGTGTAATGTAAGTAGACATACCAGAATGTTTAAAAACAAATTTAGTTTAGATTTTAACATTCAAAAACATGTTGCTTTATAGCAATTTCTAAAGGTATGTTTCTTTGCACACAGGTACACAATGCTGCTAGGAAGGCCCCCATTTGAAACTACAAATCTGAAAGAAACTTACAGGTGTATAAGAGAAGCAAGGTATACAATGCCGTCATCATTGCTGGCCCCTGCTAAGCACTTAATAGCTAGCATGTTGTCCAAAAACCCAGAGGATCGGCCCAGTTTGGATGACATCATCCGACATGACTTCTTTTTGCAGGTTGGTTCACTATTTTATATCTTTTTGATTTATTATTGATCCCAGCTACGCAACTGGTTACTGAAGGGCTTTTCTGATATTCCACAGGGCTTTACTCCAGATAGACTTTCTTCAAGCTGTTGTCATACAGTTCCAGATTTCCACCTATCAAGCCCAGCTAAGAATTTCTTTAAGAAAGCTGCTGCTGCTCTTTTTGGTGGCAAAAAAGACAAAGCAAGATATATTGACACACACAGTAAGTTCTAAGGCTTCTCCCCCTTTTCTGTATCCAGTATGACATTTAAATTTGATAAATTAGTTTCAAAGAGCATATAATTTTGATCTTTGATACTTATACATAATAAACCCACATCTCTTATTGTAATGAATAACTTTTTGTTTTGTAAATAATAAAGTATGCTTCCTGCATGATTGCAGTTTATGTTAATGATAAAATGCTGTTTTTGCCTTGGATGCTCATTAGCTGTTTAACAGTGCGTTTGGAGGAAATATGGCTAGCTTGGTTCCCACCTTTCTGAGATAAGCTAACACTCTTGATTCTTTTCCTTGTTTTACAGATAGAGTATCTAAAGAAGATGAAGAAATTTATAAGCTTAGGCATGACTTGAAGAAGACTTCGATAACTCAGCAACCCAGCAAACATAGAACAGATGAGGTATGTTGGGAAAGAATAAAAGGGATATAAATACTTTAGATCATTTCCATTCCTTGTTAATTGGCACTTAGACTCTGATTATTATAGTTCAGGCGTGTCATATTCAGAGCAAAGATTTTGTCTTTTAGTTTAACAATGCTTGTAGTTGGGACACTGCCGTATCATTGACCTGGCTTGTGTCCATTGCTTTTTGATAAGCTCTTCCAGCAATTGCCATAATCTCATCTTAACTGGCATTTCTGCCTATAATGGATTTAGATACCTGACTCATAGCACGACTCTTCTCTCTTTTAAGGAGCTCCAGCCACCTACCACAACAGTTGCCAGATCTGGAACACCCGCAGTAGAAAACAAGCAGCAGATTGGGGATGCTATTCGGATGATAGTTAGAGGGACACTTGGCAGCTGCAGCAGTAGCAGTGAATGTAAGTGTTTGTTCATGATGTTTTAAATAATAAAACTACAATACCAGTGCTAAATACTAAGCAAATGACCTCAGCATATTTTATAGCTTAATTTAACCTAAAAGAGGCAAAATGAGAGGAATTGGAAAAAGATAAAGAATAACCCCAAATTTTATGTATTTATAGTTAGTGGAGGAAAAGTGAGCATCTACCTAAACCTAAGGTTCTAATGCTATGAATTTCATAATATATTTTTCTCCCTGACTTTCCAGGTCTTGAAGACAGTACTATGGGAAGTGTTGCAGATACAGTGGCAAGAGTCCTTCGAGGATGTCTAGAAAACATGCCAGAGGCTGACTGCATTCCCAAAGAACAGCTGAGCACATCATTTCAGTGGGTCACCAAATGGGTTGATTACTCTAACAAGTATGGCTTTGGATACCAGCTCTCGGACCACACTGTAGGTGTCCTTTTCAACAACGGTGCTCACATGAGCCTCCTTCCAGACAAAAAGTAAGTGTATGCTATTAATGGAAATCTGTTGGTTCTCTAGTCTTACGCTAAAGAAATCTGAAAACTCACTTTTCTATCTTTTGTGATTTTTAGAACAGTTCACTATTATGCAGAGCTGGGCCAGTGCTCTGTTTTTCCAGCAACAGATGCCCCTGAACAATTCATTAGTCAAGTGACGGTGCTGAAGTACTTTTCTCATTATATGGAGGAGAACCTCATGGATGTAAGTACTGTGACTTTAACATTGTGATATTTGAAGTAATTCACAGACCAGTGGCATGTGTATTGCTTTGAAGCTTGATAGAAGTATAGATTCTCCTGTCCTTCCCCATATCTTCTGAATCAGAATCTCTGGGGGATAGAGCTAGAAATCTGCAGACCATAATTTTATGCTTATTTAAGTTAGGTATTTTCCTAGAAGAATAAAGGGCACAATGCAAAATCTTCATAGGTTCTAATTCCTTCTCCTAATGTCTTTCAGGGTAGTGATCTCCCTAGTGTTACCGATATTCGAAGACCTCGGCTCTACCTCCTTCAGTGGCTAAAATCTGACAAGGCCTTAATGATGCTCTTCAATGATGGCACCTTTCAGGTAACTGAACCCTTCACAGAAGCATATGTTCATGTCCTAAAGAAATTATTTTTACTTAGCCAATTTAAGGTTTGACTGACCTTTTCTACCTCTTGAATATTGAGAGAGGTCTAATATTTGTGTTTATTTTTTAAGGTGAATTTCTACCATGATCATACAAAAATAATCATCTGTAGCCAAAATGAAGAATACCTTCTCACTTACATCAATGAGGATAGGATATCTACAACTTTCAGACTGACGACTCTGCTGATGTCTGGCTGTTCATTGGAATTGAAAAATCGCATGGAATATGCCCTGAACATGCTCTTACAGAGATGTAATTGAGAGACTTCTTGAATGGACCCTATGGGACTCCTCTTTTCCACTGTGAGATCAACAGGGAAGCCAGTAGAGTGATCTAAAGCATGTTGAAGAAGGACAGGTGGTGGTACGAAAACAATTCCTCTGTGGCCTGCTGGACTGTGTGGAACCAGACCAGGCTGAGGCATACGTTCTTGACTTTGGACAATTCAAGAGTGAACGAGAATGCAGTTTCCTTGAGATACTTGTTTTCAAAGTTTTTTCAGATAATTTTGCAGAAAGGTGCATTGACTCTTAACTTCTCTCTGTTGAGAGTGTTTCAGCCAGAGGACTTGGAACTGTGAATATACTTCCTGAAGGGGAGGGAGAAGGGAGGAAGCTCCCACATTGTTTAAAAGGCTGTAATCAGAGCAGCTTTTGGCTGCCAAACTGTGAACTATGGCCATATATAATTTTTTTTGTTTATTTTTGAATACACTTGTGGCTGGAAAAGTGCATTCCTTGTTAATAAACTTTTTATTTATTACAGCCCAAAGAGCAGTATTTATTATCAAAATGTTTTTTTTATGTTGACCATTTTAAACTGTTGGCAATAAAGAGTATGAAAAACCAGAAATAGTTGTCTCCTGTTTTTAGTATATATCAATCACTGTATCACATTCTTTAGTAATTCTTGGCCCTCTTTGGTGTGACATTCGGTATAGAAGCATATAGAGAGCTAGATCTTCAATTTTTCTAATCATAGCTTCTAGGAAATCATTCTTTAATACCTGAATTAAAATAATAAACTTTCCGAATAGATCTAGCTTGAGAAGATTATAACAAAAATATTACTCTTTACAACTAAACTATTGATAACCTGTTAAATCCAAATTTCCTTCTGGAGTATTTCCTCAAAACTCATTTAACGTAGAGCTGAAAGGCAGAATAAGTAATCCTGTGCAAACAAACCTCTGTTATTAGTAAGTGTCAATAGGTACAGGAAGTTTATCTTAATATGGGCAAAACTATGCATTATTATACATGCACCACCTAAATATTACTCAGCTTAAACCTGCCTAAACACTTCCACTGCCGCTGGCAGTACTAGCATGTAATTCCACTAGTGGGAAATGCTTTCGAAATAATTCATTTTATTTTCCTTTTGGTGCATGGTGCTTAAGGAGTGATATGGAAACCAAATTATGATGTAGGATTCATGTTTTAAACTATTAATAATCAGAGGCAAATCTAACAAGGTTTGCCCTTTCAGTACAATCTATTCTAACAGGTGTAAAGAAAAGCTGCTCATCCTGTTACTCTGAACTCAGAGTGACCTGAATAAGATGTAAATAATTTCTTTGTTCAATTGTAAACCTACTCTAAGGAGAATGTGATCCTATGGGAAAAGATATCACTTGGGTTTAAGGCGGTGTTTACATTTGATTGTGTACAGGGGAATATAGAAATGGTAGCTGTAATCTTACATTCTTCTAAAATTGTTACAAACTTTGCATCTGGTATCCTTTATCAGTCAAAAGCTGAAAGGGGGATTTGTTGTATTTCACAAGTCCTAGATTAATTTCTGTTAGCCAGAGTTCTTTGGCTATGTATATAAATTAGGGTATTTGTTAGCTTATAGTAATTGCTGAAGAAAACTGAGCAAGTAATAAGTAGGTTATAAATGTACAATTTTATTTTTATGAGCAGAGAAAACAAAGTTTGCAAATAGCGAAAAATGTTCTGAGTTTCACAGTGCAGGTCTATCTATTACTTCATGGTTTTAGAACATGCTTATCCATTTTATTTTAAAATGTATTGGTACCTACTGAGTACCAGATGCAAAGTGAAGCTGAGCCTCTACCTGTCCTCCAGAAAGTGGAGTGGAGACAGTACGTTTGCCTCTTCGTCTGATAAGTGCTATGATGTTATGATGAAGGTATGCACTGGGTGTTGTGAAAACTGAGAACGGGAATCATGAGGAGAGCCCTAGGCATGGGAGGGACCAAAGAATAGGTTCCAGAGAAGAGAATTATTTGTATTGAGATTTGAAAGATCAGTGGTGGTTAAATTTAAGTATGAGATAGAGAAGAGTTTCCAAAATAACACTGTCCAGAATGGGACAGTGAAAACAACATGTTCAGGAGCAGAAAGATGAAAGCATTCACAGCAGAAGTAGGTGTGTAAAGCTGGAGTATAGTAGGTAGAGCTGGAAGAAACACATATAATCTGCCCCATATGCACCCCAAGGCATTTAGGCTATCTCTGGAAGGCTTGCAGAATTAGGGTGTGGGGGTATTGCTCAGTGGTTGAATACTTGTCTAGCATGTGAGAGGCCCTGGGTTCAATCCCTAGCACTGTCAAATAAAAGAAAAATAAAGTAACATTTAAAGAGAAAAAGTGGCATAGTACTTCAGATTCATAAAATGCATTCTGGGGACATAGATATAAAGGGTGAGAAACAAGACGGAGAGGGATGCCATAAACAGCAAAGAAACTAATGTGCTCAGGTGAGAAAGGACCTGAGTCTTGATTAAAGGGAGTTCATGAAGGGTATCTTCTTTGGGCTATATGGTTCATGTCAGTATTCAGACTTCTCATGGGGTAGCCAAAAGCTGAATGAATTAATTAATGAAGACATATTTTGGAAGAATGTAGTTGATTTTAGAAGGATTTGCAGCTTGATTGAATGTGAAGACAAAGAAGGTAATGTTTGGGATAATTGGGGGCAGTTGATGAGGGAAAGGCGGTATACTACATGGATATTAACTGAAATAAGGCTTATAAAAAGAAAAGCTTGATATTCAGAAAAATACAGTGAGTTTAATATATGCTGAGTTAGACTCATATGTGGATGCCAAAATAGGCCCAGAAAACAATTGGAGCTAGATTTTGGAGTAATCAGGTTTGGGATAATGTCTTGGGAGTAGATGAGGATACATAAAGAGAGACTTTTGTTTCCCCTTCTATTCAGCAACATTTTTTTTTTTTGTAGGAAGCGGACATCTCTTTAAATATAATACTGTTCGTAAATATTTGCCATGTAGGAAGAACAAAAGACTGACACAATTAGACACCAAACAGTGATCTTGAATTTCATAAAAATAGCCCCCAAATAACATGTGTCCATAATGAACACTCCTATCCCCCAAAATGTTGCTATATTAGCTACCCCAAATCCTGGAAAGGTACCGACTGAGAGAAAAAAAAGTCCATCTCTAAAGATGTACTACTTTTCATACATGGTAATAGCTATGTTCCACTAAGCCTGGCATGCCCATAACTGTAACCTGGATCTTGGATTATTTGACATTTACTACTTTAATGTCTTTCTTCCTTCAATGTTTCTAGAACTATTTCTGAATGCAAACATATGTCCACCCAGCAGGAAGCATATTCGAGTAGATAAGCTTTGGGTAAGTCTTGAGTTCAAATTCCTGCCCAGCCCTGTGATCTGCAGTAAATGCCCAATCTCTCTAAACATCCATTTCCTCATCCATAAAGATGTAATGATAATATAGCACTTGCCCACCAAGGGTGTTCAATAAATATTCATACCTCTTCTGATGCTGTGTTTCTCTTACCTTTTTCCACACCCATAATGGCAGGAATCCTAATTACCTAGAAAAGAAAATAACTGAGTCATTCTTGTCTTTTCTTCTTCTTCCAGTCTACCTTTCTGTGTCAGTCATGGTCCAGACAAGAATACAAAAATCTTTTTAGGACCTTCAAAAAAAAAAGGACTCTCATGGGGATGGTTGGCTATAGAGCTGATGGAAGAGCTCAGGAGCCGAATGGGAGGTGATGGGGCACCTTAGGTATTTGCAGCAGCAGAAAGCCACTACTTCTTAGTGACTACAGAGACCCAGAGAAAAAGTGGAGTTATGAAAGTTCAGAACTGTGGACTTTATGTAGAAACTAGAACCATGGTGGTCACTGTCCAACAGGAATTTGAGCCCATGGAACAAAAATAGTCACTGCTTGAACCCCAGGACATGTTTAGATGAGAAAGAAAGGAGATGAATCATTTCTGGATTGTTTTCTTCTTCTTGCCCGCCAGTCTCCCATTGATCAAGTCAGCTTGAAGATAGTAGAATAGTAACCTGAGCAATGTTGTTGCTAGGTCAGTCTAATATTGTAGAACAAAGGAGGATGTGCAATTTGCCTGTCAATTTTCTTATTTGACAGGAAAATGAACGGCCCAGCTTTATTTCTTAATTTTTCTCTTCCATTAACTTACTACCACTTTTATCTTCTCTTCCTCTTAAGTACCAAAGTGACATAATTGCTAAGAGCTTTAATAGTTAGCTACATACATAGCAAGATGACAGGCAGTGGAAGGCTGGAAGAGGAAAAAATTAAAAGAGAAGGCATTAAGACTGGATTCCTTTTTGCTTTAGGTCTCTGTGATTTATAATACATCAGAAATTTTTTATGTTAAAATAATTTTAATCTAATGAAAATGTGTTTGTCTAAAAATAAATATATGCATTTTCAGAAGTTACTCAGATAAATCAATTTCTATATATGTGAGTCAGTATATATATATATATATATATGTAATATTTTGTACTACAGATGGACCCAAGGACACTTACCTCCAAGCTATACCTCCAGTCCTATTTTATTATCTTATTTTGAAACAGGGTCTCTCTAAGTTGCAGAATGCCTCTATTTTTAGAGTTTGTAATAAATTTTTTTATGTGCAGAAACTTGTGGATTTTGATTTGTTTTTCCTTGACTTGGAAGAGATTTTAGTCTATATATGCTTAGATTCATGCTTTGTTTTAACACTTTTTTATGCTTTATTAACTTTTATAATGGAAAGCATCTCTTTGAATTGCTACAATTTAATTATATTAGTGAACTCAAATTAAAAAGTTAAATTTCTACAATGCAGTGTTGGAATATAATATCATGGTTCATCAATGTTTGCAATTCAATTGGATAGAATATGTGGGTTTTTGCCTCTGAAATTAGCCTTATGATACCTTTATATGCAAAACAAAGTTGATTTAAATGATTGAGGAACAATAATTTCACTAATAAGCTGAGATAAAATAACAAAGTTACTGAGTTATCTATACTATGAAATACCGAATGATTAGATATTTAACCCAATTATGCAAGTTAGAACAAATTCGGTTTTTTAGGCCTGTAACCAATTCATACTACAAGAAGTCAGGGAATATTCCTAAATAAAATAAAATACATAATGCTTTTCTTTTGTACTCCTTTGGAATTGGTGGCAGTAGAATGTAAAAGTCGTGATAGATCAAAAGAGTTTCACTAGGACATCAATTTATTGATTTAGATGATTTGCATGATCCTATGGGACAAAAAGAATGCACGAACACGGGATTGTGTGAGATCTGAGAACTCGGGAGCTGCAGGAAAGATGTTTAAATATCTCAAGAGCTAAGGAGTTGGAAAGTCCAAGCAAGTGATGAAGTAGCCTGGAGGGGGATGCAGAGGAGAATTAGATAAGAACCTAGCTAGTGATAAACGGGTAAATGTTTCACCAGCAGCAAGTTGGTAAGAGGTAAGGACCATGATCTGTGGCATTCGCTGGCTTTGTAGTGTGAATACTTTTGCCATGACTGATTTCAAGATACCAGAGCGATGATGATGTCTCTCTGGAGACTATGGAGATGGAAAGAGATACACAGGACATGCCATTGTATTTCCACCATATGGGTTAAAAAGTAGATAACAATAAAATGTAGCAAAACAATCAGGTAATGGTGAATTTTGAGGTCTTATTGCCTTTAAAATGTGATTTAATACAAGTTTTATATATTTAAAATATGTTTTGTTGCTAGAGATTGAACCCGGGGATATTCTACTTCTAATCTACATCCTAACTTTTTATATTTTTTTATTTTGAAAAAATTAAACTAGAGTTTTGCTAAATTGCTGAGGTTGGCCTTAAACCTGTGACTCTCCTGTCTCAACCTCCCAAGTATTGGCATGCACCACTGCACTTGGCTAATAATTTATTTTTTACTAATGGCTGTGTTTCCCAAATGGCTTGACAGTTCATGAAATTTTAACAATCAATTTTTTGAGGGTGACACTAAGGATTGAACCTAGAGGCATTCAACCTCTGAGCTACACCCCCTAGGTCAATTTTATTTCTTATTTGGAAACAAAATTTCACTAAATTGCAGAGGGCCTCACTAGGTTGCCAAGGCTGGCTTCAAACCTGAAATCCTCAACCTAAAGTACTGGGATTACAAACCTGTACCACCACACCCAGCTTAACAATCAAGTTTCGTATACTAGATTCAGCGTAGCAATATTAAAAGCTCAAACCTAAGGAGGTGGACTATACATCTCTGAGAACTAGGAAATCACTGTTAAGTTTATTTGTTTGTTTGTTTATTTATTTATTTATTTATTTATTGTCCTGGGGATGGAACATAGGGGCTTCTACTTTCGGGCTATGTCCCCAACCTATTTTATATTTTATTTTGAAACAGGGTCTCACTAAATTGCTGAGAGCCTCACTAATAGCTGAGGCTGGCTTTGAACCTGTGCAATCCTCCTGTCTCAGCCTCCCAAGTGTGGGGATTACAAGTGGCACCACCACTTAAGTTCTGAACAGTTAATAGGGTTTTATGTTCCCTCAGTATCTCAGGCAGTACTCCAATGAGTGTCTTGGTTTGTATCTCTAATTATATATGAAATCTCAGCCTAAATCATAAACAAAAAATGTTCAGATGATAAAATAGATTTTTTGTTGTAAGGTATCTTTCAATTTAAAAAGTTAGTAGTAAGCACATAAGTATTGAAGATAATCAAATCATGGAATTAATATATTTTGTTAAAGAATCAATGAATAAGCCGGACATGGTGGTGCATGCTTGTAATCCCAGCATTCAGAAGGCTTAGACAGGAGGATCGCAGGTTTGCGGCCAGCCTCAGCTACATAGTTAGAGGCCCTCTGCAACTTAGTTAGACCCTGTTTCAAAATAATGAATAAAAAATAGGGCATAGGGTGTCGCTCGGAGGTCAATTGCCCCTGGGTCCCATCCCCAGACCCACACACACACACACACAAAAATCAATAAATATTATTAGATATAGCATCAGAACTGTATACTAGTCTTTCATATAGTACTGTACTAGTAGCATAATCCAAAATTAAAGGTGAAGTAATTTTAGGGTTAAGAATGTAGCTCACTGGTAGAACCCTTGCCTAGCAGACCCAAGGCCCAGGTTCAAACCTCAGTACTAAAAAAAATGTGAAATTTTAATAACATATATTTATAATTTTAAGCTAAAATCTTGACATTTATGTTTAATATTGTAAAGTATGGTAATCTCCAAATAAGTTAATCATAAGCATAAGTAACTGGGATAGGCACAAGAGGAGCACAAGCATTACTGGTTTTATATAAATAACGTACTTTGAGTTGAAGTAATTAAATTTTTCTTTAAACTCAAATTTTCTATCTAGACTATTAAAAAAAAACAGAATAACTCTTGTGTTTTGTAGAATATGATGTATTTCTCTTAGACATATTTCACCAGGAGTATACATACACACATACACAAACACACACACACATTTCAGTCAATCATTTTAAAATTGCTCAAGTTAAAACAATGTAGGCAGTTGTAAAAACTTAAAAAATTTTTAATACAGTAATTAAAAAACGAAGTGGAAAATGTATTTGGCAATGGTGAGGTCAATGAAATGAAAAAGACTAAATAATATTATATGCATTATGAATGTATCACTATGAATTTCACTATCTTATATAAGTACAATGTAATGATGAAAATATTTAAAAGACATTTTTCAATGTACTTTTATAAATAAATTCAGCAATAGTAATGAAACTAAAATTATTTTATCTGAATATAAATATGTAAATTAATACATTTTTGAAATTAAATGTGTAAAAATGCAAGTTATGTTTTTGCTTAAAATATAAAAACTAGACAAGTGGGGTGGTGGTTGCTTCTAATTCCAGTATTTGGGAGGCTGAGACAGGAAGACTGCCAGCTTGAGGCCAGGTAATGTAGTGAGACCCTGTGTCAAATTAAAATAAAATAGAGTAGGGGATATAGCTAAGAGGTAGAATCCCCCAGAATTCAATCCTGAGTGCCTAAAATAAAACAAGATAAAGTAAAAAATGTAAAATATAGAATATGGCAAAAATTGAATTCCCTAGTAAGGAATATCAGTTGGTCAAAACACAAATACAACAAATCACAGAATTAATACATTTTTAAAGAATCAATGCACATTATGTCTAGCATCGAAACTGCATGGTAGTCTTTCATATAATAGCAAAATAAGCAAATTATGAAAATAAGCAAATTATGTAAGCAACCAAATTATATAATATATAGCAGGAATAAGCTTGGAATTTTAATCAAATATACCAAGCTGAAAACAACTTTGCTGATTGCTTACTGAGTTATTATGAATAAGACACCAACTCTTACTTTTCTCTCTTATAACACAAGGAAAGTAACTTAAAAAATTTAAGTGTACACAACAGTACACACCCATAACCCCAGCTACTCAAAATGATGAGGAAGAGCATCTCAAGTTTGAGGCCATCCTGGGTGACTGAGTGAGACCCTGACTCAAAAATGAAAATAAAAATATTTGGGAGTATAGCTCAGTGGCAGAATGCCCCTGAGTTTAATTCCCAGTACCACAAAAAATGCAAAAATATTTATTACAATGTATTAGTTTGAACAATATGACATTGACAAAATTTAAAATTTTTGGCCTACAACAAAAAATATCTTTTATTTTAAAAGGAATATTAAAAAGAAAAGTGTAAGTTTTCTATTTTACCATTTTATCCTCCCGCTTTGGTACTGGGAATTGAACCCAGGGGCATTCTACCTCCAAACTACACCCCTGTCCTTTTTTTAAATTTTGAAACAGAGTCTTGCTAAATTGCTAAGATTGACCTCGAACTTGCAATCCTCTTGTCTCAGCCTCCCAAATATTGGGATTATACGCATGCATCACTATGCTTGGCTACATTGTGCTTTATTAATATTTCCTTGTTCATATTACCTTTTTGTTTTATACCAACACCAGTAGGTATTATTATTTATATTATATAATACCATCGTTACTCTGTAAATACTATATCTTATACCAACATTTAAATTATTATTAGAGATTTTCAATTAATAGTTACTTTATTCACCATGCTTCTAGGAAAACCAAATTAAGGAATGCCCGAAAGTGAGAGCAATTTACCCTGTAGTTACTGACAAAATTAAAAAGGCAAGTCACATAAATATTTACCACATTTTGATTATTCCTTTCTTGCCTTTTTTTGTTAGAATCTCTTCTCAATTATTTAGAAAAAAATCCCAATTCTATGCTATGTATAACCCAATTTCTGATATAAAAATATTCCATGAAAGATGGCAAACCTTTGAGAAACATTCATACAAATAAAATAAATTTTCCTTAAGCCAAGACTTCCTGGGAAATTTAATATTCAATATTTGCCTTATGAATCTCTATGAAAGTGTAAGAAGGTTTTTACAAACTCATTTCCCCTTCTGCCCTCCTCCTCCTCCTCCTCCTCCTCTTCATCCTCCTCCTCTTCCTCTTCCTTATTCTTATCCTTATCCTATCCTTATCCTTCTTATTTTCTCTCTCCCCCTGCTTTTTTTTAATTGAGCTGGGTAAACAAGACTAGGACCATAGGGATGCTGGTAAGTACTCTACTACTGAGATACCCATCCTAACCTTCTCAGAATTACTTTTATAATTGCAAGGGATATTTCTGGGAATATAATTTTTCAGTATATATAATATTAGTCCTTAAAGGACCAAATTTGGTTTTGAAAGATTATGATCCTGTAGATAGCAAGCCCATAGCTTTCTGGTAGTATGGCAATATTTAGGCAAAAAATAGAGATTTTAGTATCTCCTAAGACATCAAATTTGAGTTCTTAAATCTTTATTCACAAGCTCACTCAGTAAGAAAATTTCCTTTGGAAATCATGGCCCAGGAATGAACCAGATTGCCAGGTGGCTATAATAACTTGGCAAGGCACACATCCATGTAATAAAGAGTGCCCTGCTCAACTTTTTTATACTGTTTTTTTATACTGGCAAAACTGAAATGTTTTATTATAAATATAGCTCATATACATTTTTTTTTGCAAAAGATATTTGGGATTTAGTTTTATTTCTTTATTTTTGTGATACTGGGAATTAAACAAGGAGCATTCTACCTCTCTGCTATACCCCCAGCCCTATTTTATTTTTTAATTTTGAAATAGGGTCTCATTAAATTTGACAGGCTGGTGTCAAACCTACAATCCTCCTGTGTCAGCCTAAGCACAGGGATTATAGGCATGTAGTATAGCACCTGATGATATTTGGGGTTTACAAGGACCATATTGGTAGTCTTTTATGTTGAACAGTACAACCATAGAGACTGTAAAGTCTCTTTCTCCGAGTCACCTCCTGGGAAGAACATACCTAACAAAGCATGTGAATATATTTTATTGAATGTATTAGAACAAGAGTTTTATACTTGATCTTAGTCAAAAGGCCAGAAGGGATTAGAGCAAGAATTTTTAAGTTAAAATTTAAAAATCATTGTAGAAGGGTAGGGTTCCATGATTTAGTTTCATGGCACAATGAGGAATGGAGTTTTGTATTCCAAAGTGACATAGAAATATAGTTCAGCCAACAAAAATAAAATAAAATAAAATAAAAACAACTCAAATTGAACAAACCTTATATTGTTCTTATAAAAATTATAAAACCTTATTTTACAGTTCCAGTTCGAGTGATCAGTGTCCAATAATGTTTACTACATGATTTGGCACATGTCAGGATACCTATGAATGAAATAATTCTTTTTTTTTCACTAGTGGTATTAGATGGCTCCACACTGCTGAAAATATACATATATATGAAGGGTGACTATGCATCTCAATTTTTCTGGCAAAAATCTTAAAGATACCTGTTCCTGTCAAACTGTCTGAAATTGGAAAATGAATTTAGATATGGATACCATATAAAATATTTGTTTTGATCCCATGTGAGTTTAATGTAA
Organism: Muscardinus avellanarius; assembly: GCF_963383645.1. NCBI lineage: Eukaryota > Metazoa > Chordata > Mammalia > Rodentia > Gliridae > Muscardinus > Muscardinus avellanarius. The sequence continues at coordinate 48,003,086 of NC_137786.1, read as the reverse complement.
CTAAGACACATCAAACATGACCCACTTCTCATATTACTGCACCATTGGCTTCAATTGCTTCTCCTATAAAAGGTAGGCTAAATTTTTTTCATACTAAAACTGTTTATGACCTTATTTTTATGCATCATTAAGCAGAGCAGCAGAAGAGTGAATTTAGGCTATAAGAATTTATTTAGATCCTATAGCACATTACATGATGTTTTACTTTATGTGCTTAAGACCACTACATGATAAAAATTAATGGCAGTCAAAGACACAGGTAAATGAGAACAAAAGAAACATATTTGGGCTGGGTATGGATTCACAAGCTACTAATCTTTGGCAGACTCTGACTCATAGTCAATTACTTGTCATTTTAACTTGGAGATTTATAGTGGCAGTAAATAGCAACATTATTTTAGCCTAGTTTTCAAAAAAGATAGATTGAACTAAAAATGTGGAATCCTAGTTTCAAATAAAAGTGCCTGCTTTTATTTCAGGTGGAGATAACTGGAAAAGAATTTTAAAGAAAAAATGAGTGAATTTGAAATATTCTTTGGGAATAATAAATCTTGTTGATTTTTAAATGCTTAATATATGATGTGGGGTGGTAGCGAAACTCATATGGAGATAAGAGTTTAAATATAGCCACACCAGCTTCTTCAGTCAATATTGGCTTAAATGCCAATGCTAACTAAACATGCCAAGGTGTCATAATTATTTATCTAGGAAAAGAATTTATATAATGGTATTCTTCTGAGTTTCTAGATTCATCAAAAGAATTTCACCTTGAACTTATTGATTGATTTAGAATTTCACGTGAACTGATTATATATATAAATGGGCTTTAAATAAGGCTTAAAACAGTTAGCTTTAAGTGATATAGTTAATATGCTATAATGTACTATACAAAAACTTAAAGCTTTCATTTGCTCTTCTCAGGGCTTAAGTGCCTTCTCCCTTAGCATTCATTGCATAAGAATGGCATACCATGGTTTCTTGAAGCTACTTTTCAATTTTATTGGAGAAAAGAACAAAAAGAGACATGAAAATTGGGGATTACAATAATTTAAATGTTTCTATGAATTAAGTAAGAAGAAACATTTTGTTATGTCAAAATTTTTATTGAAAACCAGTTTGTAGTTAGAAAAATTAACGGAAATTATTGGTTCTATCACAGAATCCAAATTCTTGTAACAAGGAAAGTGAGGTTGAGCTCTCATCTTCTACTCATTTTCTACTATTCAGCATCAAAGTGGCCAAAGTAACGGTTTGTTTTTAAATGTTATCTATTCAATGACACAGAACATTGTCTTAATTTCTCTATGTTTTATGCTGACTTTTTCAGTAAAGCACTATGAAAAGTTTCAGGAAAGTTAGTAAACATATGGATATTATTTGGTTAGTACTGTGGCCACTGTACCAGTATGATATGCAAACACATCAGTGCCTGTAGGGGTAAGTTTCTTGTGAGCATGAAGAAATTACTAGTCAATAAAAGTGGAAAGACTGTCAATGTTTTATTTTATTCCAATCTCCTGACCCCATTAAAATTATTGCAGTGTTTTCTCAACATGGTGTGCCAGGTTTGCTAAGTATGAGGTGAATAAAAGGATAGTTTCCTGACAAGTTCATTTGATAAAATAAGGCAGAACACAAGTGACTCATCCTTTACCAAAGTGTCTGAAATATAAGAAAGGTGCCATGTAGAAAACTAAATATTTTGAGTTCTTTAAGCTAGATCTCTTCTGTTTATCAAAATAAAAAATAAATAAAATGGTTTGAGATACAATTTGTTTCTTTTTGCATTAAACACTACTGATGACAGAATCAAACACCCTTTGACAGGTGTTTCATGTTGTATATAAAATTATTTCATAGGAGACTTTTTAGCAAGTCTATCAATTTATTGTCCTAAAAATTCAAAAATAAAGAAGGCTAAATGATACTAATTTTAGAAAATATTTATCTCCTACAGAAGTGTCAATAAGTATACTACCATTCATAAACATCATCATTTGCTTGTTAATTTCAGGCCCTTTTAGAAAATGCTTCTGCATCATTTCAAGGTCAAACTTGATAGCCACTAGCAGCATTATGGAAAATATTTCGTTAGTTCAGGTGCTTTAGACAACCTCATCTAGGGTGAAAGTTTGCACTTCTTATCTTAAAATGTCCTCTCAAAAACTAGCATGCCATATCGGATTCCTAAGTCACCCTGGCTTAATAGTTTTATTCCCAGTAACTTGCTTGTTCAAGTAGAGCCATTCATTTGGAAGATATCAGCTGTCCGGCTGCTGTACATCAGGCTCCTTTTGGAGAGATTACACATCCTAGAGCTCCCCTGAGGAGGAGGCCTGCCAGGCAGACTAATGAAGACTGTCACTGCGAGGAGCCCGTCACCAGGCCCAGCAACAACATCGGGGCTTTGCTGGATTATGTCATGCAGTGCCCTCTGCGTCCAAGCACAGCCTGCATCCTCACCTTATGCTCCTTCCTGAGCCAGTGTCTTAAGAACATATTGTTAGCTATATAGAGCAAATTACACAAAATTTGTACACATAGCAGGTAAAATAAGGTCTCAGGCAGGGGCTCAGGACAGAGAATTGCAGTCCTCTGCTGAGAGCTGGAAAATGGCAAAATCTCCAAATTAGAAAGTCCAGGCAGGCGTGGTGGTGCACACTTGCAATCCCAGCATTTGGGAGGCTGGGACAGGAGGATCCGGGTTCGCAGGCAGCCTCAGCTACTACTTAGTAAGGCCTTTTGCAACTCAGTGAGACCCTGTTTCAAAATAAAGAATAAAAAATAGGGCTGGGACTGTAGCTCGGAGGTAGAACGCCCCTGGGTTCCATCCCAGTACAGAAAAAAAGAGCAAAAAAAATTAGAAAAAGCAAACAAGAAAGTCCATATACTGCCATAGTGCTTAACATAAAAAGAGCAATACTACTAATAATACAAATTATGATTAGTTTGGTGCAGTAAAAATCTTTGGTGAAATTCCAATTTTAGCTAAAAAATCACATTTCTATATTATCAATATAAATCTCACATTTCTACTTCTAAAATGCCTTTTTCACAACATTTCAGAAGCATTCGTCCCTTCACTCTAGCATTGGTAGTGAGAGGTGAACATTTGCCCTCTCCATTTTAAAGACACATTGAGAGCCGGGCCTGGTGGCCTATGCTTGTAATCCCAGTACTTGGGAGACTGAGATAGGAGAATCACAGGTTCACGGCCAGCCTCAGCTACTTGGGGAAGCCCTCTGCAACTTAGTGAGACTCTGTTTCAAAATAAAAAGTAAAAAATAGGATGGGGTGTAACTTGGAGGTAAAAGGCCCCTGGGTTCAACCCCCAATACTGCAAAAAATAAAATAAATACAATAAAAGCACATTAATCAACACAGAAGAGAGCAATTTACTCATCATTGTGGAGCCAGTGGTAAATAGAACCCAGAGATAAAGAATGCAAATAAAATAAGGCTTATCTCATTGTTCATTTCATCTAAAAAAATTTTTTTTTTGTGTGGTACTGGTGATAGAACCCAGGGGCATTCTACCTCTGAGATATACCCCTAGTCCTATTTTTCATTCTTTATTTTGAAACAGGGTCTCACTGAGTTGCAGAGGGCCTCACTAAGTAGCTGAGGCTGTCCATGAACCACGATCCTCCTGTTTCAGCCTCCCGAATGCTGGGATTACAAGCGTGCCATCCCCCAATTTTTTGAAGTGGACTTACTGCCACATAATTTATGGGGCTAATTAAAACCTCAACATTCTCAACAATTTATATTTCCCTGGCTGGCTGTCTGTCTTCAGAAGACTGACCACAGCTGGAGGGCAAGAATGGGGCTGTGGCGGAGTTGCAGGTGGTTCCAGAGCTGGCTTTGTCCCTCATGAGCTGTTTGACCTAGACCGAGTTCTTCCCCAAGTCCATGTCTTCATGTGCAAATGAAGGATAATGCCATGCTCCCTTACATCAAAGGGACTATAAGAACCACATGTGATAAAGTTTTGAATTTTTTTTAAAGAATGCAAAGCTTTATCTACCCAATTGAAGTACAGTTATTTATCATCATTATGGAAGTTATGAGCAAAGCAAAGGTAGGCAGATGCTTCTCCCACTGGGGAACCTGTGGAAGATGCCCTGAGGATGTCCAGATGCTTGAAGAACCAAAGTTCATGCTTCCACTTGGCCACTCTTCACGGACCAGCCTTCATTGAGGCAAACACACAGGCACCTCTCGTAGAGCCCGCCTTCCATACCTGTGGGGCTCCAAATCTTGGCATTACTCCTTGAAGCACACGTGACGCTTTGGGGGGTTCCTTTGTCTCAGCGGCCTACCATAACCAGCAGGCCACTGTGATTCTGTTAGCATGGAACAAAGGGAGCTGTCTGGGACATATATCTCCAAGAGACATAAAACTACAGACGTGTATGTGTGTGTGTGTGCTCATTTACGTGTACATATGTTATATTTTTCCCCTCTTGCAATCTGCCTACAATTTTGGCCTTGAAAATAAAATTCTTTAGACCAGGCCTGTACTTTCTTTATTAGGAATTGCTGGGCGTAGCCGGGTGAGGTGGTGTATGTCTGTAATCCCAGTACTTGGAAGGCCGAGGCAGGAGAATTGTAGTTTGGAGATCAGTCTCAGCAACTTAGTGAGGTTCCTCAGCAACTTGCTGAGAAATAAAATAGGGCTGGGAGTGTTCCTCAGAGGTAGAATAGCCCTATGCTCAACCTCCAGTACAAAAAAGAGGAATTGCTGGGTATGGTCAGGGCAATGAAAAACAATGAGGTTTTCCTACCTATGAGGCCTAACATGTCAGTAGTATGAAATAAAACAAAACAGAAAGCAAGAAAAAGACATAAAAATAAGATTTGGGTAAAAATATTAATGATAATATTTGGGAAACACACCCAGTATAGCCCCTTCCTGGCCCCCCACAGTTATTAGTGTGTTCATATATTTTCTTTCAATTGCTTTCTAGTCTGATGCATTAACTTTGAAACTAATCACAATCTCAGTTTACCTCTTTGGCCACAGACAATTACATGCTCTTTTGTAAGGAGATAAACTTGGGCCTTGCTAATCAAAGTGTCACATACTTCTGATAATGCACAATGAGTCCAAATATAAGGAAAAACTGAAAAAAAAAGGCATGGTAAATAGAGTGAGAAATGTTTATACCGCTACTTATCAGACAGTGTATAGGGGATATTGTGGTGGACTGCTTTAGTTTGTGAGATTATAATGAATAACAGGGGTGATAACTTATGACAAACAGTCATGTATCTCTCACTGTTCCAGGCACTGGCATCTTGCTGAGGGCTGCTCCCTGCTTGTGAGATGGAGCCTTGAATGCTGGGTCCTGGGTCCTCAGATGGAAAAGAATAGGAGAGAGTGAACTCACCCCATCAACCCTTTTAATAGCACCATTTATGTAGAGTCATTATGATCTAAACACCTCCCCAAATATCCCACCTCCCAACTTTGTTGCTTTAGGATCAGGTTTCTTTTTTTTTTTTTTTTTTTTTTTTTTTTCGGATCTCGGGATGGAACCCAGGGGCATTTGACCTCTGAGCTACACCCCCTGCCCTATTTTTTATTCTTTATTTTGAAACAGGGTCTCACTGAGTTGCAGAGGGCTTCACTAAGTAGCTGAGGCTGTCCACGAACCGTGATCCTCCAGGTCTCAGCCTCCCGAATGCTGGGATTAGAAGTGTGCACCACCACGCCCGGCTAGGATCAGGTTTCTAACATAGGAATTTTAGGGAACACATTCAGACCACAACAAGGACTAAATCCATTTTTTGTGCACTTTGTGTTTTCTGGTAATTGGATAAATAGTTATGATGTTGGTTTTCTGGGCTCTCACCCCACTTATTATTGCAAAACATTCTACGCCAGTAAAATTCTCCTCTCCCACTCACTTTTGTAATCCGTAACAGATAGCTCACTGGCATTCTGATGCGAGATCTCTAGATGTTTTAACCACAGGCCATTTAGTTTCTTCTGTTCTCCCAACCACTGGAAGAAATGCCCAGACTTCCACAGGGCCCATCCGCTCAGTACTGCTGCTCCTAGGCACCATCATAAACAATATCCTGTTCTTTTACTGAAATTTTCGCCGTGCCACAATGAGAGCATGTGTTTTAAAATCTTCAGCAGCTGAAGGTAGGCTGCACATAGGGTGTCATATGCAAAGGGGGGATGAATGCCACCCACCCCATCTATGTGGCGCTCTGCCATGTGAATATCAAAGCAATCTGTTTTGTGGGATGTTAGTGAAAACAGCTCTTTCAGATTTTATTCACAGTAGCCTATCTACCTGGATCTCAGTCATGACTCTGTGGTTAGTGGTGAGGGTGAATCTGAGTGACCAGCATCGTGCTGAACTCTGGTAAAATACAGTTTCCAAGATCAGACTACTGAGACCAAGTCCCAGATATATCACAAATGGCTTCATGACTTTGGGAAGTCCCTTGACTCATTGGGCCCTCTGTCACAATTCCTTGCCAGTCAGAAATAAGATATATGTTGCAGAAATAAGAACCTTCTGAGGATTTGGTCCAATAATCCACTGTAATGGCAGATACAGAGTCAAGACTTGGTAAGTGCCAGCTACTATTTCTCTTCAAAATACTCACAATTGTAGAAAATATAATTATTAACACATAGCAAAGATTACTTTTAAGTGTTTTTGTATGCCGGGCATGGTGGCACACACTTGTAATCCCTGCACTTGGTAGGCGGAGACAGGAGGATCATGCTGGTTTGAAGCCAGCTACGCTGGCTTAAGAGACCCTGTTTCCAAATAAAATACAAAATAGTTCTGGGCGTGTAACCCAAAGATAGAAGTGTTTCCAGGAACCCTAGTACCACACAAAAAAGTGTCTTAAGTGTTTTTTTATGCACATGATGAAAATTATTACTTACAGCTTTAGTGATTAAAGAAGTAGCCTTCAGAAAGCCAACTTTTGCTTATGAAGGAATTCATAGGCTGGGCTGGAACGAAGTCTAAAATTTGGTTGTAACAAATTTTTATACTGGGTAGCCATACTCAATTTATTCAGCTAACCTCTACAAACACATGTATTCATATTTGCTTGATTTTGTACTATTCATATGGTACTAAGTGTCTTCATTGAGTTGCTATTGGATTAGTTACATCGATGGAATAAAAAGGATATTTTTTGACACAGTGTAAACAATAGTCTTGATATTTTGATTCACAATTTTCTTTATGTAGCAAATGAGAGTAATAAATCAACTTCAAGGGATGTAAAAAGACATGACTAGTAAAACAAAAATGCTATGAAATAGAGAGTGTTCTATGAATAATGATGTATAGTAGATATAACATCGGGGCCCTGTTTTTATCCCTAAGTAAGCATTGTCAATAAACTACTTAATATTATAGGAGATAAACTGGAGGTAGGGGTAAATACCTGTAATCTCAGTACTTGGGAGGCTGAGACAAAAGGGTTGCAGGTTTAAATTTTGCAAATTAGTAAGACCCTGTTTCAAAATAAAAAATCAATGAAGGGCTGGGGATGTAGCTTGGAGATGGAATGCTCATGGGTTCACTCCATAGTACCAAAAAATAAAACAAAATTACAGGATTCAAAAAATTACTTTATGCTTTATCAATTAGGATTTTAAATATGATCCTTTTCCATGTATATAAGATATATGAATATTGTCAGAATGAGGATCTGGACATCTCTATTAGAATAAAGGAAACTAGAGTTTTTTTTTTTTATCTTCTTAATTGTATCTGCTGTATCTTCTCAAGAGTGAATCTATGAAACAAAAACAAAAATAAAAAAACCCCAAAGCTTCAAAATTCAATTTTACATCATTTTCAAATAGATATGTGGAAGCATTAAATTCAGTTTCCATAATGTGCCTTAGGTTGGAAGGTTTTGGTTGAAGAAATAAACCCTGTGTTTGAAAATCACCTCAAAGGATTTCATTACGTAACATCTCTTTATTCATGAGCAATGAGTGCTAAAACTTATTTCAAAGTATGATGATGAATATGCTAATAAAATTATGTTTCTAACCACAAGTAATTTAATATCTTATGGACAAGAACTAGCTCATTATCACAATATGAATGCTGAACTAGATGAGATTGTAGGGCTTTTCTTGGTTTCTTTTGCATAAATAAGACAATGTAGAATTAAGTTGCTACCAATACATTTGTATAATATATATTTCTCCTCTGCTTGTGTCACCAAAAACCACTGTGATATTTTCAAATATCAATTCTCAATATATTTTTATTTGCCCCCCCTTTAATACATTTATCATTTTAGGGCAGGATGTCATTAGTTACACAAAAACAACTTAGATTTTACCACTGATAGAAATAGTTCTATAGAAAATAAAAAAAAATAAAAAATTATTTATATTTAATCTGATAATATTTAGAGATGTCATGAGAACAACTAAGAAGATTGAATTATGGGCACAATACTAATAAACCAAGAATTATAAAATCTATCAAAATTATAGCTAGCATTTATTAGCATGAATAGTAACTAGAAGAACATTTATATTCTGATGAAAGTCAGGTGCTTGTCAAAATAACACTACCCTCTTAATAGAAATTACCTATGCATTACATTACTTATGGTGTCAAATACATGTTTCTAAGTTATTACACCTTATTATATTTCAAGTTGCTTTTTCAATATTGAACTTCAAAATTCAGCATTAATTAAATAATCAAATTCAGTGGTTAACTGTCATGTAGCAGGAAACCACATGAATTGTATTTTCTCAGAGTCAACTAGCAGATTCACAAATTTAAAGAGATTGGAGAAGTTATGATTTGAGCAAAATGGAGCTGTCTCTTGTTTGTGGGTGGTTCTAACAGTGGCAATGAAATGTACTCAGATTAGCTGAGTCAGACTGTGCTTCTGTTCTAAAAAAGGTATTTACCATCTCCAAAATTAACAGCCCACAGAATCTTATACATAAATCATCTTGTTCAGATTTTCTTACCATTTTTCATACCTCCTAACACATTGATTACAATGTTCATTGTAGAAGACTTTGCCATTCTGTTTTACTATGCGATACTATTTCAGAAGATAATTAACTTTACACTATCAAATGTAAAACACTTATGGATTCAATTTGAGTTTCATATGGTATTCATATTAGCATGCTTCATATTTTTTCTTAATTTCTAATCTTATCCAGAGACAGTCTTATTTTTAGATAACCTCCCCTTGAAAAAGTACCAATGGTAAGACCACCTTTGGGAAATTTAACACTCAGTGAATTTGATCTTTTGTAGTTAGTTGCTAGATTAAGCAATGCCAAGATATTTGTCTTCTTCAGTAAAAGTTGACTGTGAATTTGGCTCTTGCTAATTAAGACAGTGTTTTTGTAAATGAGCCATTTTGCAAAAGAGAGGTGCTTTATATGTAGACTTCCTCTGTAAAGCTTAAATTGACTTTTATATTTGTTCTAGACTACCTCTGAATTAGCCAGATTTAATTGTACAAAATACAGTAGAATTTTAACATTAGAAGTCACCTTTAAAACCGTTAGCTCCAATTTATTCGTGTGTAAAAAAGGAATTTTCTCAGAAGGTGTGATTTAATATAGGAAGAAATGAGCACTGTGAAATCATGTACAGATGGAAGGTCTGCCAGATTTATTTCACCTGATGAAATTTTACCTAAGGTTTTACTTAAATTCAAAGTTGAATTTACCAAAAAATAAAGCTTGCTTGCAAGGGTCCCTTCTAAGTATTGGAAGCAACAGAACATGTTCATGAAAACCTGCATTTTATAAAATTTGCAAAATTCTTTAACCACGGTCAGTTAAGACGACTATTTCTGCCTCTACCTTCCATGTGCTACATGGTCCCTCTCGTCAGGGAGCATTGGAGTTGGCTGAATTGGGGGCATTTGGCAAAGGAATGTTGAGTTGGTGATACATTTAGTGTAAAGTGGTATTTATATGCATATATGAATAGATAAGTAAATTTGTATGTATATGAAAGTTACTTTGATTCTTTTTCTTAAACATCTTTCTCCAGTTTATATAGGCTTCGTCTATGAGCTGCATGTTCCCTCTTTCTTTGTTAGTAAATTAGGGTTATAGGTTTTAGAATATAATATGTCAAAATATTTGAAAGATATATGACAATGTTCTTTGGCATGTACTTCATAATATGTGAAAAGATGAAAATATAAAAGGGAGAATTTGCAGCTGGCTTAAAGGTTGATGAATGTTCTTTACTCCTGAATTCTACCTTTGCTTAAAAATTCTGATATTTTTATCATGGAATTTCTCATTAATTCTAATTTTGGAAATGTTGCCTTAAAAATCACTGAGTCTTTTAGCATCCCCTTGAAGTTCATTGCTCTTGAAATTAACACCTCATTTGTGTCCTCTTGGCCACTGTGTAGTTACTGACATCAAGCCCTACCTTACTCAAAATAATTAATAATAATTTGGATATAGATATTATACATTTTATTTATTATAGTTTATTAATAAATATGATGAGAAAGGTTTATAACATCTTGAAGGATGATTGAAAATCAAAAGACAAAATTAATCAAGATTTTAGATGTGTGCTTGTATATCCTCTCAAGTCTTGTATTCCAGTGTGATGTATGATTACAATGCACCAATAAAAACACCTTAAAAAATAAAACGTCCTGACCAGCTGTTTTGATTTGGATTTAGTGTGTCCCCTAGTCCTCATGTAGACAAGGCAGTCATGCTTGAGATCCCATTAGAACAAATTGGAATTGTGGAGTTAAGTTTTACCAGTTTAAAAGTAATTCATTTTATCATATTACATTAACACACACATGAGTAAATGCAAAATCTGATAAAATCCATAGTAAGATCTATATCCTAGTAAATATAAATGTATCAGGATAAATGTCCTGGTTTTGGCATTGGACCATAATTATGTAAGCTGTTACATCAGGGAAAACTTGGTAAAGAGTTCATAGGACCACACTCTTGCTTTTTTGCAACTTCCTGTAAGCATGTAAATATCTTTAAATATAAATTTTTAAGCAAAAGTAGTCATTTACAATATTTAAGGCTACCCAAAATATTTTGGATTAATTTATCTGGTCATATTTTGAGTAATTTTTTATGGCTATCTAATCTTCATTGTCCAAATATGATAATGAATCCTTTTTCATCTACCACCAGGTCATTCTGTAAACATTGGCAAGTATAATTAACTGTGTGTGGTGCCCATTTTCTCAGTTTTACAATAATAACACCTGCCTTAATAAGGATTAAATGAGTTAACATGGGCTTACAAACAGTATCTGGCACCAAGTAAGCACCCTATAAGCACTGGAGATGATGGTGATGATAAAGATGAACAATGATAAACTTGTGCTCGGTCCAGTCTCAAATAATCCTGCTTCTGATCACCCCATACCCCAGTCCCCCTTACTGCTACCGTTTCAGGTAGAATTCCACGTGTAGGAAATGTAGGTAGGAAAAGAGACACAAAATATTCAGCACGGCTGTTGAAAGGACTGCAGGAAGCAGAGGTCAGGGAAGGCTCCTGCTGGTTCTTTGGTTTGCCACTAACATTCATGGAATCAGGAAGTTCAAACAACCACAGGAAATCACATCCAAGTTCACGGCTGCTTGAAACGCAAATATAAGTATTTCTTAGGAAAATGTCAACAGTCACTAAAAACTCTCACCTCTGGTGCATGTAGGTCACCCACTGGCCTGCTACTGTCACAGGAATAGTAATGTGGCTTTGTGTCCCATTTGCCTCCAACTTTCATGTAAGTGTCTGTTATTGGCAAAATTTAATGCTGAAGCTTGCTAGCAAGGAATTCAGGGACAGGTAGCTTCTACTTTTCCAAGTCTTGTATGTGATACAGAGGAGAGAAGAAAGTGTTCTCACCTGCCAAAAGACAACAGACATGTGCTTTTCTTGCATGGTTTGGTCATCAGTCTAGCCACTTCTGTGAAGTCTTATTGCTCCTTCTTTGTACTCCTTTTTGGGAACTTCTCACATATGACTTTATATTGTAGCCATTTATGTATATATATTATTTTCCTTCCTTGACATAAGGGTCTAAAAATTTAGAGCAGTGTCCTCCACTTCATAGATTCTCATCATATACTTACTAAATAAATGAGTGTATTAAGATATTGTATTTTATTTGTAGTCCCTTATTGTTTGTTATTAGTAGGGATTTACAATGAAGCAAAATCTAAATTTAAGAGGAGAGAGAAAGAAAAAAGAATCATTCGAATAAAGACAATTTGAGTGGTCTATCTACTGACTTCTAAAAAGTACTGGAAATGTTTCAAGAAAATAAAAGGCACTTAAAGAATACCAATATTTCTATAGAAGTTGAATAGCAACACTGGTAGCAGCCTTCTGATTGCTGCACAGAGACGTATATAGGACTCAAGTCCACTCCAGCCTTCATTTCAAAGCTTCATGAAGACACAACAGAGATCTGGGTTCAGATTAAGTAGTGGAAAGAACCCAGGGCTGTTACTCTGAGATCATTGAGGGCGAGTCATTAAATCAGGTATCTGGCCTTGTAGCTTTGTATTTCGAAACAACATTGAAGTCACTTTAAAAATGTAATGTTCTATTTTTGGAGTCGCCATGCCACCTACAAAAGAAGGAGCAGTGCTCTGTAGGTTAGAATCAGTCACACATTTGGGAATGATAGTTGTGTAATTTGCAGCTGCTTCTCAAATACTTCTTTTTTAAACCTGTGGGTCTAAAACTTGACTGAAATGCCTGGTAATTTCCAAATCAAATTCTGCTGGGTAGAAGGTCAGCTACTATTTATAGAGGTCCTATTTGGGAAATTATGAACAATACCGTACTTAAAACTGACATTCTCTGGTCATGAACTTATTTTGCCTTTCGTTTTGTTTTTTTTTTTATCACGACTTTGGAAAAATCAGTATACTTTAGAGTTAATCAATGGACTGTGTATTAGATTGTTCTGTCTGCATAACCTTTTTTTTCAAAGGACACTGACCCAGGAGTCCTCATTATTTTCTGGACTACAATTATAGCTTCAGAGATGGAGAGATCATTTTGGACTCTATATGAAGGGAAAATAACATCAATATTAGGAACATTCTAACAACAACACAGGGATTCTGTTTTATTTTAGATGAAGGTGAAATTATGAAAAATTGTTTTTACTATCCTAGTTTCTTCCTGAAAATTTCTTTTTATCTTATTCCATGTCTCATCTTTTTTAGACATCCAATGAGGTTTTATTTCTCTATCTTATTGTAATTTACTCATGAAAGGCAATCTAATATTATTTCTCTATATTATTATAAACTACTCATGAAAAGCAATCTAATATTGTTTTTCACCCAAATGTACTATCTTCCAGGTTTAATTTAGAATGTACATGTCTGCTTCATAAAGAACTCAGACTTCCATTGTCAAGTGAAGGTCATGTTTGAGGGGAGAGAACACTCTTCCAGGCATCCTTAAATCTCCGTGTGGGCAGATAACGTGTGATGACTTTGTCTCAGAGGCAGGCGCACGTCTATTCACTGTTCAGCCTGGAGCAGGAGAAATTCATGCATAATCTATATGACTTTCTCTTAGGTATAGGAGGAGGGAAACTATGATGAACCTCACACATTTATTGTGAGAAGTCTGTAATAGTGTGTAGTTCTGTTCTTGCTGTTGGGCATTTTTTCACATAATGTGGCTTCCCTTCCCTTCTTGCTTCTCACCACTTTGGAGAGGTTGTCCCTGGGCCTACAAAGTAAATAATCTTTTCATTTGTATAATACTAAATTAAAACAAAGGAAGAGAATCAAGAATTTATTTTTTATTTATTTATTTATTTTTTGCGGGTCTGGGGATAGAACCCAGGGGCATTTGACCTCCAAGCTATACCCCCTGCCCTATTTTTTATTCTTTATTTTGAAACCGAGTCTCACTGAGTTGCAGCGGGCCTCACTAAGTAGCTGAGGCTGTCCGTGAACCACGATCCTCAGGTCTCAGCCTCCCGAATGCTGGGATTACAAGCGTGCGCCACCACGCCCGACTAAGAAATTTTTAATATAATTATAAAAATGTCAAAATTATTGCAAATGTCAATGTTTTTCTATTTACTTGGAAAGAGTAAGCCAGTATTCCTTCTTATATCTTTTTAAATTTCTCAGTTTTTATACTTTTATTGGTGGGTCATATTCTGACATCATAAAGTAGTTAAGAGTGTGAGTGACATCCATGTACATAGCACTTGGTGGGCTTTTGAAGATGAAATACCATTTTTATGTCTTTAAATATAAACTCTATAATTGGGTTACAGAGGTACCTTAGATAATGGAGGAGAAGCCCCCGTGGATCAAGGAAGGGGATCTAGGGGAAGGTGGGGAAGAGAGAAAGAATTAATTAAAAAAAATCAATTTAATTGACATTATGTCCTTATTTGAGAATACCAATATTCATCTAAATGTCATGTATGGGAAGGGGGAGAATGGGAAGGGAGCTGGGGGGAAGCCCACCAGCTGTTGTGAGCATGGATGTCGCCATCACTGTAAACTACAGTATGATATGAGACTATAATGCACCAATAAAAATATTTACAAACAGGAAGGTAAAATACAACCATAGAAATTTAATCTCCCCCCAAATAAATGCAAACTAGCTTTTCTGGTTCCATTTTGTGCCTTCGTTTCACTATTTGAAAACCACTGTATCAGTCAGGTGTGGAAGGCTGTGGGATTGTAATTCCAGTATTTGGGAGACTGAGTCCAAGAGGATAGCAGGTTGGAGGCCAGTTTCAGCAACTTCATGAAACCCTCAGCAACTTAGTGAGACACTGTTTCAATATAATAATCAAATCGGAACCGGGGGTGTATCTTACAGGTAGAATGCCTCTGTGTTCAATTCCTAGTACCAAAACAAAACAAAAAGATCATAAGCACTGAGCATCGGAAATCTACTATACACATCCTCATACACCCCAACAAAGAAGGAAGACAAAGATGATTTAGAGTCTTCAGATGATGTATTAAGAGCTGCTGCTCTTCAGCTTTCTCCCTCCTCCTCATTTTCATTCACATTATTAAAATTGTTTCTATTTTTATTAATGTTACTATAGAATTTAGAAATACTAGGTTCACCTACCTCTACATTTTCAAGATGAAATCAGTATGATGACCATATTCCGGATATTAGCCTTTATCAGAGTAGGGGCTGATAAAGATCTTCTCCCATTCTGTAGGCTTCCTCTTTAGGCTCTTGGTGGTTTCCTTTGATGAGAAGAAACTTTTCATTTGATGCCATCCCACTTGTTAATTCTTGCTTTAATTTCCTGCGCTTTGGAGGTCTAGATGTTGCATTCTTATTTAATCTCTCTTGAGTGGCTAACACAATGACAACTTCATTCTTTAAAGAATATTTTTCCTATCTTACCTAATTTCAGGAAGCTAAGCAGGATCAGGCCAGGTTAGTACTTGGATGAGAAAAATATAGTCATTTCATTATTTTTGAATTTGTTGTTTTGAGATTTTTACTATTTATTTATTTATTTTTATGTTTTTGTGGTACTGGGGGTGGAACCCAGGGGCATTGTACCTCTGAGCTACACCCCTGGGCCTATTTTTTAGTCTTATTTATTTATTTATTTGGTGGTATTGGGGTTTCTGAAACCCCTTCTACCTCCGGGCTACACTCCCAGACCTATTTTTATACTTTTTTATTTGGAAACAGGGTCTCTTTAGCCAGCGCAGCTGGCTTCGAACCTGGGTGATCCTCCTGTCTCCTCCTCCCAAGCACCAAGCACGGGGATTACAAGCATGCGCCATCACACCTGGAAGGGCAGTGTTTTTTCTTTTTTGAAACAGGGTCTCACTGAGTTGCAAAGGGCCTTGCTAAGTAGCTGAGGCTGTCCGCAAACCATAATCCTTTAGTTTTCACCTCCTGAATGCTTGGATTAAGAGTGTGCGCCACCACACCAGGCTTGAGATTTTTACTATTTTTTTTTGATAATTTTCTACTTTTAAAAAATAATAAGAAATCTATTTGCAGCTGGGCATGGTGGTGCATGCCTATAATCCCAGGACTTGAAAGGCTGAGACAGGAAGATTGCAGCTAGCTTCCGCAAATAAGCTCAGCCCTCTGTGTTTAGTGAGACCCTGTTTCAAAATAAGAATTAAAGTAGGGCTGACAGTGCAGCTCGAAGATAAAATGTCCCTGGATTCAATCCTCAGTGTCATATACACACACAAAGAGCTTTATTCTCACTCATCCCATAGCACTTTTAAAATCTTTGCACAAATTTAGCAAATACTTCCAGATCTCTGAGACAACAAATGCTAATGCCTTTGTAACTCCCAAACTCAGTCTTCATGCCTCACACAAAATCATGTGTGCTACTTTATAATATGAACAAGACAATTCCTTTCTTCAAGTGTTGCCTTTCTTCCATATTCTATTTATTTATTTACTTATTTAATGCATTTAGTGCCTGCATTTTGCATATAATGATGTAGTTTGGGGCCTTCCCATTCAAAGGGATGGTAGGAGGAAATTGACAAGTGATCAAATAAGTATAATAAAATCTTAGAGGTGTAGAGCAGAATTACTTATAGACTACTGACACATCAGTAAGAGGAGTAAGAAGCCAAAGGATTGAGAAAGAGATCTTGAAGGAAAACTCCTAAGCCTTCCAATATTTAGTTGGTGTTCAGCAGTTAGTTCAGACAGGGAAGAGGACTTCTGAGGTGGAAGAAGCAATACCTGTATAGAAGCAAAATATGGAAGCCCTGAGTATGAGCATGAGCACTGTGAGCTGTTAGTGGTTCAACATGGCTATTGCTCAGACCTTTGAGAGCGGAGAGGTTGCCGAGGCAAAATGTAGTGCAGTCAGCCTCGACCTGCAAGTTCTGCATCAGCAGATTTAACCAGTCATTGGCCAAAAACATTTTGAAAACTCGCACCTGTACTGAACATGTACTGACTTCTATCTTGTCATTATTTTTGAAACAATACAGTATAACAACTATTCACATAACATTTATATTATGTTAGGTATTATAAAAAAAACCCTAGAGATTATTTAAAGTATATAAAAGGATATATGTAGGTTATTTTCAATATTAATAAGTGTATTTATGAATTTTGGCATTTATGGGCATCCTAAAGGAAACCCTCCTCAGATACCAAGGAATGACTATAGCTGATGTACAGGATGTGGTTCTGTCTGGCCTGAGGACACTGACAAAATCACATCATGCTTCAGACAATGTGAGGAGGGTTGAAGGAAGAAGACCAGAACAGAGACATTTAGGAGGGCAAACATAAGTGGCACCAGAAATGAAAATAATGGAATCAATGTGAGAGTTCCTGTGGTAGAAGGAAAGGAACCACGCTGGCATATTTAAAGGGCTTAACTGAAGAGAGTTTAATGAGGGGGCTCTGGTCCTGGCTGAAGTGTGGGTTGAGTTAAAAGAAGAAGCAATGGAGATTGAAGATTCCAGAAGACCAGAAGACGGTAACAATGAAAAACTTTGACTACTTGGGGCAGCTGGAGGGGGTGTGGTTATTGGATCTCAAGAGAATAGGAAAGCTGGAGAGGTAGAGGTGGATTCACCTGAGTGTTTCAAAGGCATAATCCTAGAGACCACCATAATCCAGCAAAGCAGGGGAAAGGTTGTGTGTGTGTGTGTGTGTGTGTGTGTGTGTGTGTGTGTGTGTGTTGGGGGAGCAGGTTGGACTTGGCAATACATACCTCTATTTTTCTCTTATATTCAGCCTTTTCATCTCTCACTGACCAAACCCAAGCAGAGGGTAAGGGGCCTGTCATAATTAGTAAAAGTCAGTGGATCCCTTGGAGCCCAGAGAAGGGCAAAGAAGGGTGGAAGTGAGATCTTTTCCTTAAGGCTGAGATGCACAGGGGCTTAATCCCAATGTTAGCCCCTGTAAGGAGAGAGGAAAACAGATGCTTTGCCTCACAGCTCTTAAATTTAAAGAACACAAGACTGACACAGTTGTAAAGTTATCACCTTCTGTAAATTTTTCCTGTCTGATGACAGCTCCACTGGTCCTCCTAGAGTGGTGGATTTATGTTCTGCACGCAGGCTCTGGGATAAAGATGCAAGTGAGGACTGCTATCCTGGCTTCAGGTTTGCTCTAATTTGTCTTTCCTAAGTTAACATTATTTTGTAATTTCCATAAATAAGAATTGTCTAGGTGTGGTACATAGCAAGGTACCTGAGAGGCTGACACAGGAGGTCAGCCTCAGCAATTCAGTGAGACTCTCAGAAACCTAGTGAGACCCTCTTTCAAAAGAAAAACATAAAAAGGAATGGAAGTATAGCTTGGATCTAGAATGCCCTTGGTTCAATCTCTAGTAACACACACACACGCGCGCACGCGCACACACACACACACACACACACACACACACACACATTTTCCTGTGACCCAAGAGAAGATGAATAAAGTCAAGAGACTCAAAGTTAAGATAAGAATGAGATGTGAATGTTTATATAAAATAGCCTACCAGAAGTGGAATCCTTAATCAAATGATAAGTTTATTTTTTTAATAGATTGAAACCAGTATATAGACTTGAAAATTTTCCAAGAAGTCTATTATTTTGACTTGGACTCCAGTTAAGCCCGAGGAAATATTTTATCAAGTTTATCTTGCCTTGCTTTTCAACTAATAATTGATGTCAACAGTCTGTTTCCCTGCTTTATAACTGCTTGGCTTAAAGATCTTCAAAGCTATCATGCTTGGTACATGTCCTTCCAAGCCTAGATTTTCAATTTCCAGTTGAATTTACAATTGCAGTAATTGTAGGCAAAGGAATTATTGAAGTTGGTTTCTTTCAGGTTTTCTGCCCATTGGACACGTGTCTGCTGCACTTCTAAAATGGAGAGGAGAAAGAGATGAATGAACAGGAGGCCCTGTTCTGTTCACTCAGGTCATAATTCAAGATAATTAAAAAGAAGAAATATTACTTTGACTCCTTTCAAATCATAAGAGTAAGGTCTTTGTTGTATTTGTTTATATATTATACTCTTATTAGAATGCCAGCTTCCCTTCCAAGCTGTTGGAGCTGGGATTTTCCAAGGTTTAAATTTGGAGTAAGGGAGCAGGATATTGAATAACCCTTTAAAAATCTTTCTATTTGACTGTTTTCTACACAGTTTTCAAAAAGCCACCTGAGCACATGTAGGTCTGTACTTTGCTTAATTTATATAACTGAAAACTGAAAAGAAAGGAAAAAGCTTTTTTGGTTTGTTCATCTGTCTAGATATCATTCAGCTTCCAGAATGTCTATACAAATCTGCAATCTCTTGAATTTCCGAAATCTGAAAGGTCTAAGAGAAATAAAAGATGTTTTTGAGTGCATTTAGGAAAAAAAAAAACAAAAAAAAAAAAACGGTTACTTAGCCTGAGTCATTTGGCAGTGCAGGTTGATAACATTGACAAGAGTCTATTTAGAGCATATGTTCATCCTTCTCAGGGAGAAGATGAATGTATTTTGACTCAGCAGGTGGGAGTTCTAAGATGATGGCCCAGACCTCTGCTAATCTGTCAGACATGCTATGTCATATGTGGTGTGGGTTGGATCATATGTGCAATGCTTTACTCTTCAAAACTTCCCCAGAGTCACATATGACAAAAGTATCTGCCTCCCGAATCATTAGGTTCTC